>NW_019154206.1:400020-481165 GCF_002288905.1 Enhydra lutris kenyoni | reverse complement strand
AAAAAAAAAATAAAGAGTGCACAGGCAGCCTGGGGCTCAGGGGGAAGCTGGCCAGAGCAAAGAGGAGCCTCTGGGGTGGAAGGTGGGCAGACCCCACAGTGTACTGGATAGGGCTGGCCCCTGACAAACCAGTAGGCAGGAGGGTGGAAACACTGACCCAGACCATTGGCCTTAGATACCGCTCCCTGGCGCTGCTCACAGGAAACATGCCTCTCAGGGTGGTGGGCTACCGCCCAGATCTCCTGGATAAACACCAAGCCCTTCCCCAGACTAGAGTGACATCTGTGCCAGGACAACCCACCCCTCTCATTTCCAACACACTGGAACCCTCCGGGTGGCCAGGCCTGCTCTCCATGGTTCTGAGTCAGTGGCACTTCCTGAGCAGAGTATCTCCCTGGTGAACCCAGGTCCCCACAGGCCAAAAGACAGGTCAGAAACATGGCCAGCAACTCGGGACCCTGGGGCCATCCCACTCCAGAGCCCCCCAGGACACACACTGGCACAGGTGGGTGAGGCTGCCCCAAGGACAGACAGGTTTATTGAAGGCACAGCCAGGTGATCAACGGTTGGACTTGGCCACACGTTCCAGCTCGTCCTTCTTCTTGATAGCATACGAATTGGAAGAGCCCTGCAAGGAGACAGATGGTCAGTTCTGAAGGCTGGAGCAGCTTCCCCTTGAACTGGCCCCACCCCTGTGTCCTCACTCACCTTGGCTGCATTGATGAGCTCATCTGCTAGGCACTCAGCAATGGTCTTGATGTTCCGGAAGGCAGCCTCACGTGCACCTGTGCACAGCAGCCAGATGGCCTAGGGAGCACAGGGGTCAGCTAAGCAGATGCCCCCAAAGCAGATAGGGCCACTGTCTTCCGTAGCCTAGGCACCCCAACAAATGCTGGCTACCATACTGCCTGGCATCCACTGGCCCCCCCACGACAGAGACGAGACACAGCAGGAGCCCAAAAGCAGCACCAGGTGAAATGCTGCCAGATCTGAGATCAGACCGGGGGCCACAGAAACAAGTGTGGACACAAAAGCTGACGCTGGGTGTTTGGTTACAGGAGATCCGAAACCTGGACTGCAGGGAAGCGCGATGCCGTGTGCGCTCCTGACCTGGACCCTGGCTGACAACGGACAGCTACGAAGGATACACTGGAGACAGCTGCAGGCACGGAATGCGAGACAATTCTATCTCTGTTAAGGGGGCCGTGGTGACAATGCCCCCAGCTGATGATCAAATGGTCTGTGGGAAAAAACCACACACCCACACACAGTATGTAACAACACACACTCAAATGAAACCGTGCCTCAGGGAAACATTGCTCGGGACGGGGCCAGAACCAGTATCTGCCCTGAAGGTGATGGTAATGCAGGAAGGATTCCTGGAGCAAAGGACACTCCAGGTAAAGCACACAGGCAGAAGAAACCTTCCTACTTGCCCATTTCTGCCCCAAGCCCACCTGATTCACACGGCGCAGGGGGGACACATCGACAGCCTGACGCCTCACGGTTCCGGCTCGCCCAATGCGGGTTGAGTCCTCCCGGGGACCGCTGTTAATAATTGCGTTCACCAGGACCTGCAGCGGGTTCTAGGAGAAGGCAGCCACGAACATGGCATCAGTCCACATCCCTCCCCACTCCTCACCCCTAAACCCTTATGGACCCTGACACGCACGCCACGGGACAGCTGTTGGCTTCAGGCTGTACTACGGGCACTCTGCCTCATCAGGCCTCACAGTCCTACCTCACCAGTGAGCAGATGGATGATCTCGAAGGCATGCTTGACAATGCGCACGGTCATGAGCTTCTTGCCATTGTTGCGGCCATGCATCATCATCGAGTTGGTGAGACGCTCCACGATGGGGCACTGCGCCTTGCGGAAGCGCTTGGCGGCGTAGCGCCCTGCACTGTGGGGCAGGTACTTGGCATACTTCTCCTTCACCGCAATGTAGTCCTGGGGCAGCAGGGAGAGGGGATGGAAGGACCATCGTTAGGAGTAAGATGTCCAAGAACCAGAGGGACTGAGCACCCACTGGGGGTAGCCCCCACCCATCTGTGGTGGCTTTACTGTGAGGGCCATGCCTGCCACAAAACAAGTAACCTTAACAAGTGTCTTCATCAAAGTCACTAAGAAGAGCACTTCCTTGAGGCACCTGGGTGACCCAGTCGGTTAAGCGTCTGCCTTCCACTCAGGTCATGATCTCAGGGTCCTGGGATGGAGCCCCGCATTAGGCTGCCCGGCCAGTGGGGTGGGGAGTCTGCTTCTCCCTCTGTCTGTGCTTTCTCTCTCTCAAATAAATGAAGTCTTAAACCAAAAAAGCTCACCTCCTCTGTAATGGGAGGAAGGGAGGGGGATAGAGAACCAAGAAGATCACAACTTATGATCTGTTTTTTGTTTTTAATATTTATTTGAGAGAGAGAGAACATGAACAGGGGAGAGGGAGCAGCAGACTTCACGATGCACAGCAGGGAGCCTGATAATGAGACTCCTTCCCAGGATCCTGGGATCACCACCTGAGCTGAAGGCAGACACCTAACTAACTAGGCTACCCAGGCTTAGTCAGCTACCCCATGATCTCTTTTTTTTTTGAAAACTTTATTTATTTGACAGAGAGATAGAGAAAGAGCACAAGTAGGCAGAGCGGCATACAGAAGGAGAGGGAGAAGCAGATTCTCTGTCGAGCAGGGAGCCCGATGCAGGGCTCGATCCCAGGACCCTGGAATCATGACCTGGGCCAAAGGGAGACGCCTACCAACTGAGCCACCAGGCACCCCCAACGATTTCAGTTTGTTTTTTTTTTTCTCTCCACGATTTCAGTTTTAAACATTCCTCAAACTCTGTGCCACAGGCATTTTCAATGAAGGAACTCCTGTTGCGGGGGCCGTCCTGTGCACCACAGAACGTTTAGCAGCATCCAGTACGGTGGTAGCACCCCTCTGGGTTTTTGCAACCCAAAATGTATCCAGACATTGCCAAGTGTCACCTAAAAGGGGTGGGGGAAGATCACGCCAGAGAACCACTGTTTTAGCAAAATTATCCAGCAACGCTTCCTATACACAGAGGCATCATTTCCCAAGAAAATGTCTATAATAAACACCAAAATGTCAGGGGGCGTTCAAATCAGAGGAACTACACGTATGTGTAGAGTACTACTGTCAACTATTTCACCGTGAAATACACCCAAACGTCACTCTATCACTTATACACCAGCAGCCCCACACACATCCTGTTTCTATAAACACCAGGAATAACTGAAGAAGAGAAAACTCTGACACCAAAATGACAGTCTGCAGAGAACCACCTGCGCAAACAGGCAAGCAGCTGGGTCTCCATGGGGGGCTCCACACTGGGCAGGATAAACCACAAACACCAAATGCCCTGGCAGGGATTGGATATAACGTCCAGCTCTATGGCAGAGCCTTGCACATCTTTCAAAACCAAATTCTGGCATGACACGGACTTCGACTTCCCCAGCCCCTAAGAGAACACTAGGCAAAAGTGAAAAGTTGTCTTTTAAGAAAGCGAGCACACGCAGGGAGAACGGCGGGCAGAGGGAAAAGCAGGCTCTCCCCTGAGCAAGGAACCAGAGGAGAGGCTCCACCCTAGGACCCTGAGATCATGACCTGAGCCAAAGGCAGACACAACAATGGAGCCACGCAGGCACCCCTCAAATCAATAAATAAATCTTAACAAAAACAACAAAAAAGAAAAACAGAACCAAAACATGGACACAAAACCCCTGTGGGAACCATCGTGTGTAGCAACCGGGTTAACAAAATACGAAGCAAAAACAGACACGGTGGGTGTGGTGGTTCAGGAAGCCCTCCTTTACCTGTCACATCTTCAAGTCTACAGCAAGGAGTTTTAAGTCACCCCTTCTGGAAGATTCCACGTGTGCCCCGAACCCCCTAGCTGGGGACAGAGCGACCACCACACGCCCCTCTCACCTGCAAGGAGATGTCATTGATCTGAACGTCATCGGTGCTCCACTTCCCAAAGAGCTTGATGTCAGGGGTCTCCGCCACCGCAGGTGCAGCCGTCTCCCACTCGGTCATCCTAGGAACACAAACTGTCAGAGCCCAGACATACCCACCACTGCGAGGCTGGCCCACACGCGGCCACCTGGGAATTTATGTGGAACCCAGGAAGGCAGTGACCATCTGGGCCCACCTTTATGGGTCCTCGAAAAACCACTTAGCTGTAATGTGAGCAAGAAGCATCTCTCTCTCACCAAGGACCCGGGGAACCAAGCGCTGGCAGGCCCCGGCCAACAGCGGCTGCGCGGACCGTGTCTGCAAGGGAGACACCCGGTACCCCGACACCGCATCCGCTGGGAATTCGAATCCCAGCCAGGTCATTAACCAGCTCTGACACGGGGGATAGTCAGGCTGCTTCCGCTCTGCTTCTCTGGAGTCAAATGGAAACCCGGGTCTGCCACCGAGGGCCACCACACGGATTCCACACAAAATCAAGGCAAATGCCACAGCGCGTGTCCGACACCAAAGACCTACTAGGAGCTACTAGAGGAAAAACCGTGCACTGGCCGCGGAGTGCACCGTGTGCTAAGAACGTAAACCTCCTATCTCAACTCACGACTGCATAGCCCAACCCGCACCCCCGAACCCCGCTCCCGGGCAAAGGTACGGAGGTAGCGGGACACCGAGAAATTGTAACTTTCCTGCGCCTCCACGTTCCTCAGCACGTTTTCCGGAGAAAAACGGGAAACTCCACCGGGGGAAGCCCCGAGCCTCGGGGATCGCTCATCGCGGCCCGGAAAATCCTGAATCGTTCCTCGTACACCCCCGACGCCGCGGCGGCCTCACCTGAGGGCGCAGCCGGGGCGTCACAATCGATCAGCGTGCACCACGCGTCGCCCTGGCACAGACAGGAAGAGACCGCGAATCGCGGGCCGAAGCTTTTAAAGGGGGTGAAAACTTCCGGGTCAGCGGGGACAACGCGTATGCAAAAACGTCGCGTTATACCCAAGGACCAATCCGGAACAAGATTTGAAGGCGCCCAGTGCCAAACGGAATACGTAAATACCCTGCGCACGCGCGCTTGCAAAAGTGACTCCACGAGCCCGCCTGGCGGATGTTCTAATGGCCAGTACTTGCCCGGTCTTGGCGGCCCTTGCACAAGCGCAGAGATCTCTCTGAGGCCAAGGCCGCCATGTCTAATGAGGGCAGAAGTCAGGCTCGCGCTCTTCGTGCTCCTGGGCCTCTAACTTCACGCTGCACCTGCCGCGGGTTTCGAGTGCGGTAGCGGGTTCGTTCTTCGTCCAGGTCACGGCCGCCTCACAGACAAACGCAGCTGCATGCTCGGAGAGGAGGAGTGGGACTGGTGGTCACAACTGGCCCCCACTTGCTTGCCCTAGCCCCTCTCGCGGGTCGGTCTGCCGCACACTCGCACGCTCGGATTGCAGAGCCTCTTAGAGGGCGAGACCCTTTCCGACTTGAGCTTTCTTCATCCCATGCCAGGGTACCCCTGTCGTCTCTCTACTACTACTGCACTTCCTGCCGCCCCTTATCGTGTGCGGGCGGATGTTGGGGAGGAGCCCTGGATATAGGGCCAGGGGCTGTGCCCAGCAGGTGAACTGGAGGCGAGGGCAGCCTCCACTCTATTTGATGCACCTGGGTCCTGTGTTGATGCTGACGTCACTGGACGGGTGCAGGGGGTCGGCCCTGGTGGCCGTGCCGCGGCCACGCTGTAGCCTCACCCATTGACCCAGTGGCTCTCCTGAAGAGCTTGTCCCGCAACTTCACACACCCCGATTGTTTGGCGTCTCCTAAACCTACTCCCTGGAGTCGAGCTGGAACGTGAACTAAGTCTTGGTGGGCTCCCCAGAGGCAGCGACAGTGCGGTTGCTCACCCACGCTGCCTGGCAGGATAATGCGGCAGCCTCTAGTGGAGTTTCTCTCCAGGAGTGCATGGGGCTCCTCACCTCCTGGTGCCTATCTCTCCCTCCAAGGGGATGCTCCCCCAAGCCAGACCCCAAGGGGCCCAGCCACTTGACTTAAGTGGTCCTCTGTAGATCCCCAGTGACCCCATTTGCCCACTCTCTGAGCATGTTCATAGCAGGTCCTCAGCATCCGCCTTAGGTGTGTACTGCTTGACTGATTTTAAGGACTAGCCCCTGTTCCTACCCCATTTCAGGAGTGTTTCAGACCAGAGACTCTGTGCCCCCTTGGACTGGTTTTTTTGTTTGGTTTTTAGTTGGGTTTTGGATTTGTTTTTTGTTTGATTTGGTCCAAAATGGTCGTTTTTATTAAACACGGGGACAGGAACCTTGGGTAGAAAGAGCTGCTGCTCCCTGCCTTGGACTCAGAAGGATACACCCTGAAGCTGGCCTGAGCATGGGGTTAGATCCTGGGCTGCCATTGGGGGCACAGGAACTGCATCTAGACACCAAGGCCCCCAGCCCCTACAACCTGTGGCCCTTATCCCTGAACTCTGCCCTGTTAAGTGCAAACAGCAGCCTTGGACCTACCACTGGGGTCTGTGGGGGATGGGGAGGGGATAAATGGGCTCCTCCCTGGTCCCGCAGACCCTCTCTGACCCTTGGGGGCCCTCCCTTGTCCTGGGGGAGGTCCTTGGGAAGGTGCTTGGGTCGGGGGGAGCCGGGAAGCTGAGAGAGGCAGAGGTAATAGTGCCCCCACACTCAGCAGGATCCAAAGGGAGGCTCCCAGCCCTGCCTCTTTCTCCTCAAAAGCTGATAGGGCCCCACCCCCTTGAACCTCAGTTTCCCCCTTCAGCATAGACATAAGAACAGAATCAGGAGTGCTGGCTGACTCAGTTGGTAGAGCATGTGACTTTAGATTTAAGGGTCATGAGTTTGATCCCTGAGTTGAGCATGGAGCCTACTAAACAAAACAAAACTGGGGGAAAAAAAAAAAAAGAATGAGACAAGGCCAGTTTGGATCCTGTGCCCTGGGCTACTGGGTGGGCTACTGGCCTACTGTCATTTGATAACAGACATCTTTTTTATTTCTTTTAGAGAGAAAGCATGAGCAAGTGGGGGAAGGGGCAGAGGGAGAGAAAGACTCCTCAAGCCAACTCCCCACTAAGGGGTAAGCCTGATGTAGGGCTTGATCCCAGGACCCTGAGATCATGACCTGAGCCAAAATCAAGAGTCGCCCACTTAACTGACTGAGCCACCCAGGTGCCCCAAATAGACTCCTTTATAGACCCTGAAAGAGTGACCTGCTGTGCACTGGAGAGCAGGAGGGAGTTCCTGCCATAAAACCCCATAATGTGAAAAGGGTTGGGGGGGGGCGGAGAGTGTCATCTTGCATAGCTAAGATTGACATACCTCTTGCCAGGCATGGGGTGGTCCAGCCTCCCCACCTCCATGACACAGCGGAGGAGACCTGAAGGCTGACCCCATGGGTCTATGGATGTTGGCACTGTGTTCTTCAGCCTGAAGGGTGGAAAGTCTCTTTAGAGGCCACCTTCACTTCCTGGTGCATCATTTCCACTCTGGGCCCACCAGCCTTGACCATCTCTTCTGCCCTATTTGTCTAATTGCTCTAGGAAGGTAGACTGTGTGGCTTATTCCCTGCTGTATCCCCAGCTGCAAGCATGAAGCCTGCCACACAGGATCTGCCCGTGAGTAACCTGAATAAATGATGGGTGGATAGGCCAGTCTTCCCTAGTCCCGCATATACTCACTGCTCCCACTCTGGGTTCCAGGCAGACCTGGAGTGGCTGGTCCTCCCTCCACCAGACACCAGTTCACACCCAGGACTTTTAGGCATATTCATAAGACCTGTTCAGAAGACCTCCTTACCTTGCTCTGCCCCTCTTCCTGGCCACTCCATTGTTGAGGTCACTCCAGGGAAGCCCCTGCCTGACCCCAGGCTCCCAGGTGGACATTAGAAATCTAGGAATCCAGGAATCAAATCTTACTCTTCAGAGCAACTGTTTGAAGTGGGTTCCCCCATTTTATAGATAGTCGTGGAGGCCCAGAGAGGTACAACAAGCGTATTTATTGCTTATCCAACTCCTGCGGTGCTGTTTCCTCCCACGCTTCTTGGCAAACAAGAAGTTGATCTTTCCGACTGCCCAGGGCTTCCTACATCCTGGCCACCAACCAGCATGTGTAAAGCTGGGCTTACACGGGTAGGTAGTTTGGCTGGGATGCTTGTTACAAGAGTGGGAATTCTAGACTTTAAGGCAGAGGCAGGTGCTTGGGCCAGTCCACTTGGCCAGATGCTGGGTCAGCAAACCTAACCCCCTCCCTAGTTTCAGTCTGCACAGTTGTAAATTAGAGCCACATATTCAGGATGACTCTGGAATTGTAGGTAGGGATGGGGCAACAGGGCTGGGATGGCGATACTAGATCAGATCCAGACCTGTCTCCTCATTTGGGGCACTTGGGAGTAAGGAATAGGGGAGATGAGTTTCTGGGTTGGATTTGAGAACCTTGAACAGTCTTTTTTTTTTTTTTTTTTTTTTTAAGATTTATTTATTTGGGGCGCCTGGGTGGCTTAGTGGGTTAAGCCTCCGCCTTCGGCTAAGGTCATGATCTCAGCGTCCTGGGATCAAGCCTCACATTGGGCTCTCTGCTCAGCGGGGAGCCTGCTTCCCCCTCTCTCTCTGCCTGCCTCTCTGCCTACTTGTGATCTGTCAAATAAATAAAATCTTTAAAAAATTTTATTTATTTGACAGAGAGAGGTCACAATCCTCCTCCGGCAGGCTGCAATCCTTCCTGAGACTCCAAGGGAGAAACTAGGTTCTCCGTTCCCAGGTCCTAAAGGTTTCTCATATTCGCTGTCTTGTGACTACAGCACGCTGACCTCTGCTTCTATAATCACATCTCCTTCCCGACTCTCTCAGCAACCCTCTTGTAAGGACTACTGTGATTATATTGGATCCCTGAAAAATCTAGGATAATGTCCCTATCTCATGATTTTTAATCACATCTGCAAAGTCTCTTTTGCCATATGAGGTAACATATTCACCAGGAGCGGGGATTAGAACATGGACATCTTTGGGGGTCCATTATTCTATCTACCACACACATGCGTGGGACTCTAAACCTAGGTCAGCAACAGTTCCCATCATGAGCCTGACACAGCCATCCAACAGCTAGCGTTGGGTGTGGCTTGTCACATGGACAGTCTGGAGTATACAGGGCAGTTGGTAATGAGGATAGGTCAGAGAGGCAGAAATCAGCAGGAGGCCAGTGGTCTGACAGGTAAGAGCAGTCTCTCTAACGTAGCCTAGAGAGAAAGAGGTGACACCCCCCATCACCTCACCCACTGAGTTGGCTGCCTTCAGTTCCTGCCGAAATGCCTTTTTTTTTTTTTTAAGATTTTATTTATTTGACAGAGACCACAAGCAGGCAAAGAGGCAGGCAGAGAGAGAGGAAGAAGCAGGCTCCCCGCTGAGCAGAGAGCCTGATGCGGGGCTCGATCCCAATACCCTGGGATCATGACCTGAGCAGAAGGCAGAGGCTTTAACCCACTGAGCCATCCAGGCGCCCCCGAAATGCCTTCTTTATGTTTCCCACCTTTTAACAGCTTTCTAGACTAGCAAATCTGTTCAAGCCATCTAAGATCCCTCAGCCGCTGGGATTTGCTTCTTTTGCACCCTTTTCCCCTCCTGGGAATTGCCAGCCTCTCCATTTCTCTTTGGCGCTCCCAGATCTTGCTGTTAGGATTCTGAATCGAAGGCCAGCCCCAGGATGGAGGCTCCGGCCCAGGGTGCTGAGCAGTGAAGACGCCCTGAGGCTGATTCCAAGTCCCCAGTGCCTTGGGACTTCAGGAGAAACCTGTCGTGAAGCCAAGCTCCCGGCGGAGCACCGTGCTGGGATACTGCCCTCGGCAGAGGGACTTGCGTGAAGGGGTGGCAGGTGGCGCGACAGTTTTCTGGGGCACAGGCTCCCAGGGCTGTGGCTTCGGCATGAGGCCAGTCCAGCGACCTGACAAGCCGAGGGAGTTGGATTCCTGGTGTGGAACCCCACTTTCTCTCCAGTGCCCTGGGGACCCGGGTTCTCACTCCTGAAGCCCCCCGTAGGTGGCCAGCGTGTGCGGGGAGGGCTCTTCTAGTGCTGCCCCCAGTATCAGCCCCACTCTTCCTCTCTACGGAGACGGAAAGCGGAGCATTTCTGGGACAGGCGGAAGCGCCCCAGTCGGTCCGGGACACCGTCTCCCTGCCGAAGACACAAAAGCCCTACCTCGCTGACTGGGCGGAGAAGGCCGCGGTTGCCATGACAACCGGAGTCCAGCGGTTGGACCGCGGGGCGCGCCGGGACTACGTTTCCCAGCAGGCCCCGCGAGGGCTCCGGCTCTCTCTCGCAGAGGCTCTAATCCCTCAGTGCCGCGGTGTCCCGAAGGCGGAGGGTGGCAGGCTCTGCGCCGCGTGCGGTGCGAGGACCAGGGGACCCGTGCGGGCCGCCCCCGAGCGAGTAAGTGGCATTCGCCACGTACCCGCGACTCCAGCCCGCGAGGCCGGGACCTCCGGGCACTCAGCGCGCCTCTACCCCCCAACCTCAACCGGCCTCCTGCCCCCTCCTTCGGCGCGCGGGCTCTGGGCGGAGGACTTTCTCGCGCGTTTCCGGCCCGCTTCGCCCAGGGGTCCGGCTGGCCACCGCAGGTCGGGCCTTCAGTTCCGGGAGGGCCTGTCGGCTCCACTTCCGGCTGCCGCGGGCGCCCACCAGAGCGTGGACACTGAGCCCCACGTGCGGAGGCAGCAGGCCCGGGGCCCACCGTCGCGGCTCTCAGAATCAAGCTCCGAGCCTCCTGCTGGCGGCCCGGCCGGCCCGCCGGCCTCGGCTTGCGTGCAGGCGCCGGCTCCTCGTCAGGCCCGGTCCCGCCGCTCCGGTCGCCGGGAGGCCGGAGACCCGCTCCTCCCCCGCTGTCACGCCGCCCCGCGTGCGTCGCTCGTCCCCGCACTAACCCTGCTTTCCGACTCGTGCGTTCTGGCCCGCGCCCTGGAACGGCCCCGACCACGTTCCAGGTGGCGCGTCACCGGGAGGACAGGCGTAGTGCGGGCCTGTGGAGCCCCGTGGAGCAGGCAGACGGCCGTGGGCCTCAGTGGGGTGTATCCAGACGCAGAGGACGGTCGCCCTGCCAGCCTTTCCCCACGTGCTGTCGTCGTGCGGTTCTGCCGGGCTGGCCTGGGCTACGTCCCCTGCTCAGCCTCCTGCTTGCCCAGCAGTGGCCGCTGTGGTCCTGTCCCGTCCACCAGCAGCCCGGAGAGCGTTAGAGAGGCTGGGGGAGAGCTCAGGCTGCGGGGCGAGCTCACCCGGGGCGGATGGGGAGGCACTGCCAGAACAGCTGGGACGGCCGCTGTGCAGCGGGGAGACCCGCTCCCGGGAGCCCTTGCTGAGTTCAGCCTCCGGTCCCAGGTTCATGACTGAAGGCCCTCCGGGTACAGGTAGGATAGTCTGGAGGTGCCGGCCGAGAGCAGGGCAAGAGAGGCAGGGAGCCTCGGCCGTGGGCGGCCACTTGGTGTGTCCGACGTCGGGAGGCAGGTTTCTGTCACTGTAGATGGGCCCAGGAAGCCACCTATGGGAGCAGGTGTCTAGGGACAGTTGGGAGATGCCCTGTGAACATGGCTAATGGGTGGCCCTTGGTCCCCACATTGTGAGTTCAGGGTTTCTTCCTGCTAGGTGGGAGCTGCTGCTTTTTCCTGGGACCACCCAGTCTTACCTGACCCTCTGCACAGAGCAGCCATCAGACTCGACGTCACCAGAGATCAGGAGGGCCCCCACACCTAAACCCATTCATCCTATGAGGGGTGCTGGACCAGTCTCTATTGATTTTCTGTGGCTGTTGTAACAGATTATAACCAACTAGGTGGCCTAAAACAGTAGAAAGTTATTCTCAGTTCTGGAGGCCAGAAGTCTGAAGACATCATCAGGGCTCCAGGCCCTGAAAGCTCTGAGGCAGAGACCATCCCATGCAAATTGTCGTGGCACCTGATGGTTTCAGATGCCACTTGGGCTGTGGCTGCATCACTCGAGTCTTGGCTTCCACCTCTTCTCTCTCGCACTCTCGCTTTCTTACAAGGATTCTTGTTACTGCATTTAGGCCCCACCCAGGGAATGCGTGATGATCTCATTGCAATGTCCTTTCCCAACTATGGTCAGTGACCTTCACAGGTTCTGGGGGTTAGGGTATATATGTAGCTTTTGGGATATGGCACCATTCAGTCCACTACACCTTCCTTTGGTGGAACCTGCCCAGTCCTGGGTGACATCATGCCACTTCCAGTCGGCGACGGGAGAAGAATTAGGCACAAACAAGTCAGCTACAAGAGATTGGGGGCAGGGGACAACCGTCAAAAAGGACTGCTGCCACCAGCAACTCCACAGTCTCACTTTTATTAGATAGAAACAATAGCCAACAGAAGGACCGATGAAGGTCAAACATTAGCCACTTGTCTTGTGGAAAAGCGAGGAGGAGGATAAAGTTTATAGTTAACCAAGCACATTCAAAGGACTCATCTAGCTAACAACGGGCACTTCTGGGAAGAGAAAGGAGCCATAACGGAGAAGGAAAGCAGGCGGTTTTGTTCCACCCTGAGCTGACCGGGCGTTCCCGGGTGCTGGGCTTCCCTGAAGCAGGCGGCGTTCCCTGGGTGGGCCGGGCGTTACCGGCTGCCCGGCTTCTGTGAAGGAGCAGCGTTCCGCCCTGAGCGAGCCAGGCATCCCCAGCTGCCCAGCTTCTGTGAAGGGGCTGAGGAGGGAGCAGGAGGCTGGCTGAGGACAAAGCAAAAGCTGGCACCTTGCACCCCCTCTCCACCCACTCCCCTCAGTAATATGTGTGACATTCCTCAGGCACCTCTGGCTGACCTAAAAGAAAAACAGTTAACTTGCAGAGATCACAGTCCTCCTGCAAGACCGGAGTCTCCTTTGGTTTACCAAGAGATTTACAACAAAGAAGCTATCTAACAATAGCACATTTTCCAGAAGCAAATAACTCAATTCCTCCAGCCCTAATGTCTCCCTCCCCCCACATAAACAAAACTGAAGGAGGCTGAGGTAGAAGGGAATGTAAATTTAGTTAAATCCCTTTTAAACCTATATCTCACTAACAAAGACGATTGATAGCAGGATTGTGACATCCCACCAAAAATCTCCCAGCTATCTTGATGTTAATGGCTGGCCTAAAGACAACATTGATCAACCGCAAGGCCAAGGCCTCTGGTAGGCCCTCTTTAGTATATGAAATCTCCGTTGAAACCTCCCTTCCCCTCACCTTCCCCCAACTGCAGGGTACATATCCTGCCATCCCTCACAACCCAGGGCAGCAGCTCTTCCTGCCCACGGGTCCTGTCCCCATGCTTTAATAAACCACCATTTTGCACCAAAGATGTCTCAAGAATTATTTCTTGGTCATCAGCTCCAGACCTCAGCCCACCGAACCTCACCTAGGTTCTAGAACTTCATCAGGGCGGCATTCCGCCCCGGGCGGGCTGGGCATCCCCAGCTGCCCAGCTTCACGGTCGTATATCGTCCTTCTCCCCAAAGACCTGTTGCCAGTATATGTTTTTCTTTTTTTTTTTTTTTAAAGATTTTATTTATTTTATTTGACAGATAGAGATCACAAGTAGGCAGAGAGGCAGGCAGAGAGAGAGAGAGGAGGAAGCAGGCTCCCTGCCGAGCAGAGAGCCCGATGCGGGGCTCGATCCCAGGACCCTGGGATCATGACCTGAGCCGAAGGCAGAGGCTTTAACCCACTGAGCCACCCAGGCGCCCCCCAGTATATGTTTTTCTTAAGGCCATATCTAAATGTGCTTGGCAACTAGTAAAATCCTCCAGGGGTTACAGTTTAAGTAACAAATTGTTCCGAGGGGCAGCAGCATCTCCCCCCTTTTGTTTGTGAAGGAGTAGAAATGTTATTTTGCAGCTTCTTGATTTTTCAGTTGTTGGAGGGATTTTCGCGTGCTTCTGAGGACTAAGCATAAAAAGATTATGGCAATAAGAAGAATAATTCCAGGGGCGCCTGGGTGGCTCAGTGGGTTAAGCCTCTGCCTTCGGCTCAGGTCATGATCTCGGGGTCCTGGGATCGAGCCCCGCATCGGGCTTTCTGCTCAGCGGGGAGCCTGCTTCCTCCTCTCTCTCTCTGCCTGCCTCTCTGCCTACTTGTGATCTCTGTCTGTCAAATAAATAAATAAATCTTTAAAAAAAAAAAAAAAGAAGAATTCCACTTAAAACACCGAGACCAGTTTGTTTGATCCAAGTAGAAGGGTTTAAATCAGACAGAATATCATTAATTCTGAGTAAAACTCACTCCTGGAATGGATTGTAATGATGAGTGAGTTAATACTTAGAATCGTATCTTGAAGTTGTTTAATATCTAAGGTTAGATTATCACCATAATGGTTAGTAATATGTCGGCGAATTTTGCTCCAAGATACTTCTGATTCATTATAGGCATGGGGAGTAACACAGAAAGAAGAAACATTCCAATCACATAAAATATGAAGTCTAAGCTTTATATTCTGAAGATCATCTCCTATATATATATCATGGCTGTTTCTAAATCAGACACACGTTCATCTAATTTTTGATCTATGATCGTTTGTTGATTCCAGGCCTTGCTAGCATTCTCATCCACTTCTGTACAAATTGTGTAGTTTGTATAGTCTGATGCAAGGCCATTCCTGCAGTGGTAGCTGTAGCAGTAATGGCTGTAATTCCTAGAATAGCTGTTATAAGCAACCCAACAAATCTTTTTGTTCTATGGACCCAGTTCAATACTGTTAAAAGTATATGTACATCTGGAGCGCTTTCCCAAACACGGTGTTGCTTCACCAGTAGCCAAATGCCTGTTCTTCTTCTAGCTAAAAGAACGACAGAACTGTCTGCGTAAACATTCTTATCTACACAGGTGAACATCTTACAGTTTAGACAGTCTATTTCTCTGTTAGTATGAATAAAAGTCATTTTTCCAATAACAAAAACATAGGGTTCGGGGCACCTGGGTGGCTCAGTGGGTTAAACCTCTGCCTTCGGCTCGGGTCATGATCCCAGGGTCCTGGGATCCAGCCCCACATCGGGCTCTCTGCTCAGCAGCGAGCCTGCTTCCTCCTCTCTCCCTGCCTGCCTCTCTGCCTACTTGTGATCTCCGTCTGTCAAATAAATAAATAAAATCTAAAAAAAAAAAATAGGGATCTCTAACACAAGCTCTTCCCCATTCTTCATCCAAAAGGAAAAAACAAAATGCATAGTTATTAGACTGATGAATGCAAGAGCCATTCCAAACTCTTACATGACTTAAAGCAGTAGTGACCTTCCATAAATTCTTTTGTCTTTTAGGATAATCAACAAAAGGAGATGGCATAGAAAGTCCTTGCCCAAGCCACACCAGAGGTGCATCTCCTGAAGCTAAGGTTCGCGGTAAAATGGATCATTAAAAACTTGCCATTTTAACTTTCGATAAGAGGAGCAGGAAGGTTCCCCAGTGCAATTGGTGACCGCCATCCCCTTAGGGGACCAGTCCCATACAATTCCACAGAAATCATTAGTTAACAATACTGGGGTGAGAAGCTCGACAATCCTTCCATAAAGGGCGAATTCCCTCATCAGACCACATTTGTGTTGGTTTGCATTTGCGAATAGGGGGTGCTGCGTTATAGCTGCGATATTTGTAGGCTTGGAATCCTTTAACGGAGAGTAAATGTAACTGAGCTTTAGTCAAGTAATTGTTTGTAGGAAGGTCCACCAACCATCTCTGATCACCAGGGACAAGGCAACTGGAATGATTGGCGATACATATTGGCCTATTTTGATATCCAAAAGAAAGATTAATATTTGTGCCCTGCTTGCCCACAGTTGAAACATTGTCCTTCAAATTTTCCTGTGGTCAGAGCAGCCATTGCTTGAGCTAACAAATCAGCTTTATAGGTCTCTGTTCCTACTCCTTGACATAGCTTAATATAATGGGTCAATGTTCCCTTGCCTTTAAAAGGTGCTAGCAACTTCTTACAATCAGAATTAGCATTCTCATAAGCCAACAGTTGCATACTAGTATCCACAGCCTCAAAATTGTCTTTTGACAGCCTCTTACAATCTTGCAATAAAATCAGTATAGGGCTCTCTTGGACCTTGTACCACTTTTTGAAAAGAAGAGCACTTATCTCCCTCAGATTCTATTCTCTCCTCCCATGCTCTCAAACAGCAACGCTGGAGCTGCTCAATAGCTTGATCATTCATTAATACCTGGTCTTGAACCTGGGCCCATGGTCCAAGACCCATGAGCTGTTCCACGGAAACAGGAACATCATGAGCTCTATTATGGACAGCTGCTATTTCTGCATGATCTTGCCACCATGTTTTAAATTGCAAGAACTACCTTGGAGATAGAACTGTTTTTGCTAGCAATGACCAGTCCGTCGGAATAAGTCGATTGCCTTCTGCGATGCCTCGAATGATTCCCGTTGTAAATGGAGAATTAGCTCCACAGTTTTGTACTGCCTGTTTTAGTTCTTTCAATAACTTGAAGGGAAATTGCGCATGCTTGGCTTCATAGACACCATTAGGGTTGTTAGGATCCTGTCCTAGAGCGACATGTTCTGTAATAATAACCGGGAAATTAAAATGCAAGGCATCTAGGTCTCCCGCTCGCTGTGCTTCAAGGAGGCCTTTCTGAACAGCCAATAGCATGTACTTTTCATCTTTTTCACTAAATGGTGCCTTCTTATAGAACGGCGGAGCTCATGGCAACAGTGCCATGGGCACCTTTTGTTCTGTTATTGAAGGAGGAGGAGTTTCCTCCTTTCTATCTTCCTTTCTGGTGGCCTTAATAGTTTCTTTCTCCTCCTGGATGACATGTTCAGGTTCCTCCTTTTTAGTTTCTTCTGAACATTCATTTTCGCTCTCTGAATCACGGGTTTGTAAAGGCTCCAAAACGGAGCGAATGAGAGTCCAAGTAGGCCATATAGTAACTGGAATTGGCTTTCCTTTAGTATATGAAAGCTTTAACTCATGACTTTTTCGCATGTTTGTAAATCTAAAGTCCCTAATACAGGGAACCAGGAGCAATGTTCTTTAATTACCTTTAAATCTCCATTAAGTTGGCCCTTGCTGACTTTTGCTCCTCCCGCCTCAAGAGCCTTCTCTATAAATAAACGTAAGGGCAATAATCGTTTGTGCTCTCTAGATTACCCATACCCTGCGATAATGGCCCACAGCTCACCAGCGGGGAAAAAGGCACGGCCGTGCAAAACTCACGTTGGGGCTTCTTCTCCTGTTTTATTTCTGATCAGATCGGGTCTGGTCCCTGTTCGGGCGCCACTTGCTGCTTCCAGTCGGTGGCGGGAGAAGAATTAGGCACAAACAAGACAGCTACAAGAGACTGGGAGCAGGGGACAACAGTCAAAAAGGACTGCTGCCCCCAGCAACTCCACAGTCTCACTTTTATTAGATAGAAACAATAGCCAACAGAAGGACCGATGAAGGTCAAACGTTAGTCACGTCCTGCGGACAAGCAAGGACGAGGATAAAGTTTCTAGTTAACCAAGCACATTCAAAGGACTCACCTAACTAACAACGGGCGCTTCTGGGAAGAGAAAGAAGCGATAATGGAGAAGGGAAGCAGGCGGTGTTTCGTTCCACCCTGAGCTGACCCGGCGTTCCCGGGTGCTCGGCTTCCCTGAAGCAGGCGCCGTTCCACCCTGGGCAGGCCAGGCATCCCCAGCTGCCCAGCTTCACGGTCGTATATCGTTCTTCTCCCCAAAGACCTGTTGCCAGTATATGTTTTTCTTAAGGCCGTATCTAAATGTGCTTGGCAACTAGTAAAATCCTCCAGGGGTTACAGTTTAAGTAACAAATTGTTCTGAGGGGCAGCAGCAACATCACACTGCAGGCCACCCATCCTCTGCCCTGTCCACTGATTCCACGGTGATTGGCTGTCCTGGGTTGGCCAGGCTGTCCCAGATGTGTTCTCCCATTCCGGTGGGTCATTGGCCTCTGGATTCCTGAGGTTCCAAGAGCTCATTCTGAGTTGCACGAGGTCCTGTTCCGGCCGCCAGGTTCTTGTGCAAACCAGGATATGAGGCCAGCTACCATGACCCTGCAGGGACAGCATTTACTGGAAGCCCTGGGGCAGAGGCATGGCAGGCACCCAGGTCTTGCTGCCCCTCACATCTGGGGCATTGCAACTTGGTATCATGCCAGATCCTGGCTGTGGGGCTTCCAGAAAGTATGATTATGGAAGTCCTGATTCCTCCCCGGGAACAGAAATCTGGGTACCTGCCTTCCTGCTGCTCAACACTCACTGTGGGGGCCCCCTCTTCTCTGTGAGCAGCCAGAGTTCACCCTGGAGTTACAGTTGTATGAGGAGGAAAGAAAGGATCGTCTCCATATCGGCGCTTATGGCTTCTCCCACAGCTCTGTGCCTGGCCACTGCAAGGGGTCGGCCTGGCTTTGGGGACGCAGACCAAGGAACCCTGCAGAAGCTGCATGCTTAGAGGCGGAGGCCGGGGGTGGGGATGCAAGGCAGGCTTGTGAGAGGCAAAAGGTGAATTCCGTGGGTGGCGGCGGAGAGCCAGTGGCTAGCCTGGCATGGAGGACGGCTCCACGGTCAGACAGAATGGGGTGTGAGCTCCTTCGCCAACTCTGAGCCTTTGTTCCCATCTGTAAATCAGTGACGACAGTGCCCTGGGCCTCAAGACACCATGAAGCATTTCCCTGGGCCCCAGCTTGATGCCCATTGGCACAGCCGGTGTGTCTAGCTTCCTACCAAGAGTTTTCTCCTTCAGATGAGTGGATTAAGAGACACTGGTTGAAGAGAAGTCTGGGTCCAGGGGAGAATGCTGTTAACACAGAGGTTAAGCCAGTGATGTGGAAACTCTGCTTGGTGTACAATCCACTTGGGCATGTGGGGGAAGTTCATATTTTATTTTTACCTAGCAGTTTTGAAGACCTTGTTTTTCTCATCATGAAAGTATTGTTAAACACACATACACACACACACACACCCCTCCGTCCCACGCTTCCCTGTCCCTATGGCCCGCCGGGGCTCAGATGATTTCCGGGGTGTTGCAGGGCAGGCTCACCTCTAGGGCTCTGCTGCACACCGGAGGCAGGAATGCTTTGTGCTGCGGGCGGTTTCCTTTGTTGTTTTTTGAGATACAGTTCCTGTAACATAAATGAACCATTTTGAAGTGTACAGTTGAGGTTGGTTATTAACATATTTTAGTTTTTACTATATTTACTGTGTTGTGCAACCATTGTCTAATTCCAAAACATTTCCAGCACCTCAAAATGAAATTGCATACTCATGAAACCATTATTCCCCATTCCCATTCTTCCTTTCCTCAGCCCCTGGCAATCACCAGTCTACCCTTTGTGTCTGTGGATTTGCCTATTCTGGGTTTTCACATAAATGGAATTACACAATGTGGCCTTCTTGTGTCTGGCTTCTTTAACTGAGCATGATGTTTTCTGAGGCCCATCCGTGTATTAGTATTTCATCCCATTTTGTTGCTGAGTAATATTCCCTGGTGTGGACACGCCACATTTCATTCATCCATTCACCGGTTTTTGGACATTTGGGTTATTTCTACCTTTTGGCTGTTATGAAAAATGCTATAATGAACATCCGTGTGTAAGTTTTTCTTGACAGCCCGTTTTCATTTCTCCCGGAGAGACACTTAGGAGTGGAACTGCCGTGTCATGTGGTGACACCGTGTTTCACCTTTTGGGGAACTGCCAGGCCGTTTTCCACAGAAGCTGGTTGCATCACATTCAATTCCCCCTAGCTGTGTGGGAGTGTGTTGTGCAATTGCCTTTTTTGCCAGGTCTTCCTGCCCATCTGTCCTCATTCGGATAAAGTCTGAGTGTGGAGACTTAGCTGGAAGAGGCTGGTCAGTCTACCCGCAGTGGGTCCAACGTACAAAGTACAACGGCTTTGCCAGTGCCAGTGTACAAGGGACACCTTCTGAAACTGGACCCCCAGCTTGTCTGTTGTATTTGCACAGCAAGCTGCATGTTCCAGAGAAAGCTCGTCCCTTGACCTTCCCTAGGTGGGTCCAAGGAGGGCTCTGCAGGAGTCACGGTCCTTCAACCCTGGGCACGGTGTCTATTGCGGGTTAGATTCCTGTCCACCTACTGTTAGGGTAGTCAGCACAGGTGGGCACATGGAGCCCACGGCTGCTTGCTCCCTAGTTAGCCCATGTCGTTCCTCACGCCTGTTTTTGGAGAGCTGCATAGTCCAGTCTCAGGGAAGACAGGCAGAAACATAGTATAGGGGTAGGATAGTAGCCATTTCTTACCTGGGGAGAATAACCTCGGGCTCAGATCCCAAGTGTCTGGGAAAGAGACGTGCCCCTCACGTCCTCCTGCTGCCTCCCTCTATAAGGGCACCATGGACAGTCTGGCACTGGAGTACAACATGCCCATGTTCAGTGTCGCCCAGATGTCCTCCTGCTTCCTTGAAGTCTCTCACTCTGGGGGCTCTGAGTGCCTCTGCTTGGGTCTCAAGCTCTAGGTGGCTAAATTGTCAGGCGGAGAAACAAAGGCACGTAGTGGTAGTTGCCACAGTGGGGAAGATGTTGGATTCCCTAGCCCCCATCGGTGCCACCCATGGGAGAGAGAGCCAGCAAGGACTGATCTCCTTTTGGGTCTGAAAGTGGCCCTGTGAAGTCTTAGTCCACCCAGACACTAAGTGGCTTTGAGGTGCAGCTGGAGAAAGGTGGCCTCACCTACCTTGGGTTGAAGGCCAGACTCACACAGGCCTGAAAGTCACAGGAGGGTTGCTAGTACCACATGTGACTGGAGTGAGGACTATCTGAGTAACGTCAGGTCACAGTGTGTGCTCCTGTCCATATTGCCACCTTCGTTTCTTCGGAGCATGCCCCCGACTGCTTACTTGCTGAGTATGTGACCAGACAAACGACCCTTACTGCGGACCCTTCAGCATCCCACACTGCAGCAGGCAGCAGCCTGAAGAGCAGAGCGCTGGTGGCGGAGTGGCTGCCGTGACCCCTCTGTGATCTGGGGAACGTGTGCGACTCTGCACTTTTCACCTTTGACCTCCTCAGCATGTCTAATTCTCACTCCCAAGTCAGCCGATTTCTGCCATTGTGGTTGTGATGTCCAAGGGCAAGGTAATCCACCAGAGACGGCTGGCAGCCCCGTCGTGAAAAGAACCACGTCTACTTGCTCTGAAGTGTCCTTGGCTGAAAACGTGCAGAGAGACTTGGCCAAATGCTTCCTGATTCTTTTTAGTTCCAAGTCATGTTATTTCAACCCACTGGTAGCCCCCAGGGACCTGCTTGTTAGAAATTTGCAAAAATGACAGAAAAACAGCAATGGGTCAAGGGAGAGTTGGTGAAAACCATTTCACTAAATAGACTCAAATTTCTGGAACTTTTTTTTTTTTTTTAAGAGGGAGAGGTGGGGAAGGGCAGAGGGAAAGAGAGAATCTTAAGCAGGCTCCACATACTGCACAGAGCCCAAGCAGGGCTCAGTCTCACAACGCTGAGATCATGACCTGAGCCAAAATCAAGAGTCAGATGCTTAACTAATTGAGCCACCCAGGTGTCCAGAATTTCTGGAACTTTTGAGAAAGGGATAATCTGCCTTGCACAGAAAAGGGAACCAAGCAAAAGGATGAGAACCTGAGCCATCATGCTCAGTGAGCTGTTGATTTACTGTGGTCACATATTCGTACCTCAAAGGCTGTGCTGGGCACGTCCATATTTATTCTGGAAGTAACAAGAATGTAGGAAGAATTCATTCTTACCATGGCCTCTTTAACAGGTCAGTCCTCTTTTAGTGACTGTCATTAATCAGTAACCTAATCGACAAGCAAGTTCTCCTTTCTTATCTTTTTTTTTTTTTTTAAGATTATTTAATTGTGGGATGCCTGGGTGGCTCAGTTGGTTAAGCAGCTGCCTTCGGCTCAGGTAATGATCCCAGCATCCTGGGATCGAGTCCCACATTGGGCTCCTTGCTCTCAGGGAGCCTGCTTCTCCCTCTGCCTCTGCCTGCCATTCTGTCTGCCTGTGCTCGCTCTCTCTCCCTCTCTCTCTGACAAGTAAATAAATAAAATCTTTTTTTTAAAAAAAAGATTATTTAATTGTTTATTAGAAAGAGAGAACAAGCGGCGCCTGGGTGACGCAGTGGGTTAAAAGCCTCTGCCTTCCGCTCGGGTGGTGATCTCAGGGTTCTGGGATCGAGCCCCTCATCGGGCTCTCTGCTCAGCCGGGAGCCTGCTTCCCCCCTCTCTGCCTCTCTGCCTACTTGTGATCTCTCTCTGTCAAATAAATAAATAAAAATCTTTTTTAAAAAATAGTTCCACTGTTAATGAAAGTTTTTTTTTAAACATTTTATTTATTTATTTGACAGAGAGATCAGAAGTAGGCAGAGAGGGAGGCAGAGAGAGAGAGAAGGGGAAGCAGGCTCCCCACTGAGCAGAGAGCCCGATGCGGGGCTCGATCCCAGGACCCCGGGATCATGACCTGAGCCAAAGGCAGAGGCTTTAACCCACTGAGCCACCCAGGTGCCCCTGAGAGATTATAAGAAAGAGAGAATAAGCAGGGGGAGCAGCAGGCAAGAGGAAGAAGGAGAAGCAGGCTCCTTGCCAGGCAGGGAGCCCGACATGGGACTCGATCCCAGAGTCCTGGGATCGTGACCTGAGCCGAAGGCAGACACTTCACCAACTGAGCCACCCAGGTGCCCCTTGTCCTTTTCCTTTCTATATTCCAACCCCCCAAGTGGGCCTTCTCAGCCTGACCCCTTCCTGTACGTTTGCTGCACATCAGAGTCACCTGTCCCACTCTACATGTTTTCACTGTCTCCTGCTAAGCAAGCCCCCACCCAGATGGGACTGCTCTGAGCTGCTCGTGTGTCCTTCAGGACTGCGGACGAAACACTCAGTTTTGTTTCACCTAAGTGGCATCTCGATTCATACACTGTGTTTTCCCAGTAAAGCATACAAAGAGCTCAGAAAAAGCCACTGTGGTAGGCAGAACACCCCCCCCCACCTTTCCCCAAAGTCCCTAGAACCTGTGACTGTTACTCACACAGCAAAAGGGACTAGGAGGTATGATAATGGATCCTGATGTGGGAGATTATCCTGGATTATTTATGGTGGGCCCAGTGTGATCACAGTGTCTTTGTATAGAAGAGGCAGGAGGGGCAGTCTGATGTTTCACTGCTGGCTCTGAAGACGGAAGATGGTGACATGAGACAAGGAAAGTAGGTGGCATCTAGAAGCTGGAAAAGACAAGCAAACAGATCCAGGCTTTGAGCCTCCAGAAGGAAGCAACACTGTTGAAACCTGGCTTCAGGACTTCTCTCCAGACCTGTGAGCTAATAAATTTGCATTGCTTTAAGCCACTAATTTGTGGCAATTTGTTACGGCAGCAATAGAAAATTAACAGCCACAGTGGAATTTGGAAATAGTAACAGGAGGCATCGGGCCTTCTTGATGTTGGTCGCTGCTGGAATGATCAGGGCCCCCAAGTTGGGCTGTTCACTTTACATTTATCATGCCCGTTTCTCAGGCTGCCAGACCTGAGAGAACCAACGTTGCTTGGTAGAAGTGGGGAGGGGCACAGCTGGTGGCCAGCCCTGCTGTCGGATGAGCCCTACCTTGCACCTCCCAGAAGACCTGGCTGATGGCAGGTGAAGAGGGTTGGGCCAGGTCAAGGCAGGGAGTCAGTAGGGCGTGCTGCCAGGAAGCTGGTGGTTGGGAGTGGAGTGTGATTCTGGGGCGTGGGCAGCTTTGTAATTGGGGTATGTCTTGCTAAAGGGAGGGGCAAGTCAAGGATGACGGTGTTCCAGCAACTGGTGAAGAGTAGGGATGATGCTTTCTAGGGCCTCCGTGACATCCTAGACCGTGGCAGATGTCAGGAGTCAGGGCAGGAGGCTCCAGTATTCTCACTGCCTGATGTCATTTCTCTTCTTTCTTCCCTGGGCTATGGAAAGGTGGGGGCAACCCCATCAGTCCTGGGGTCATCATTCTTTGACAGTTCTCACCTCTCCCATCCTGGGAACTGCCAACCTCCATTTCTCCACTGCTCTTCCAGATCCTACATCCTGGACACTGTTGGGGGCTGGCCCCAGGATGGAGGCTTGGGCCCAGAACTCCAGGCAGGGAGGCATCCCCAAGGCAGATCTCCAGGGAGCCGACAGGGGCCAGGAGGAGAGGCCCAAGATGGCGTGGAGGCCCGTGGCAGAGGACCCGGCCAAGAGACACCCCTCTCAGGAGGGAGACTACATGGAGGGACAGCAGGTGGCAAGACGGCTCCCCAAGGCAGGGACTCCTGGAGCTGGGGCCTTGGTATGAGCCCCAGTCCAGGGACCCGCCAGAGTGCAGGAGCAGGACCCCTGGTAAAAGAACCATGTGGCCCTACCTCCTCTCAGGACCCCGACCTAGTCATTCCCCAGAGGCCACATGCTGGGGAGGGCCCCTGTTGGTGCCCAGTCAATGCCAGGGCCTCCAGCTGTAGCTGCTGCCTGGCACAGCATCACAGAACACCCCCAGAGGAGAAGCCCCTGGTGTGTGATCACTGTGGAGGCCAGCTGCTGTGCTGGTGCTGCCCCAGGACCCAGCTGTGCCAGGTCCACACAGAGGAGGGGTCGCAGGAACAGCGCATAGGCACCCAGACGCTTCCCAAAGACGCTGCAAGTGACCCTCTTTCAGCAGAAGCCCCTGAAGGAGCTGCCCCAGGCCTGCCGTTGCCGCGAGGGCTTGACCTGGACGGCCCTGCCCTGGACGGCCCTGCCCTGGACGGCCCTGCCGGACGCGCAGGAAACGGTGTGGCCGGTGTGGCGAGCGCCTTGGCTCCGACAAGCAGCCGCAGGTGGCCGAGGGCCCCTTAATGTGTCCTCAGTGTGGTCAGGCCTCGGGTCCCGGCTGCGGCGCCCCCGACCCCCTGGCGCAAAGGCCCTACGTCTGCGACCAGTGCGGCAAGGCCTTCGCACGCACCTCTAGCCTGCTGCAGCACGAGCGCATCCACACCGGCGAGTGACCCTATGAGTGTGCCCAGTGTGGCAAGGCCTTCGTGCGCTGCTCTGGCCTCCACCGCCACCAGAAGACCCACTCGGCCGAGCACCACCGCCACAGCCGGGCCCTGGCCCGGAGGTCCTGCCTCTTAGGGTGCCCGCCCTGTGGGGACTGTGGCGAGGGGACCCGGGGGCCTCCACGGGTGCCCGTTGCCGGGCAGAAGCCATACGAGTGCGCAGAGTGCGCCAAGGCCTTTGCCCTGTTGTCACACCTCGTGGAGCACCGGCTCGTGCACACTGGCGAGAAGCCCTACGCGTGCCCGGAGTGCGGCAAGGCCTTCAAGCAGCGCTTGAACCTGAGTCGCCATCGGCGCACACACAGCAGCGCCAGGCCCTACGCCTGCCGGCTGTGCGACAAAGCCTTCAAGGGCCGCTCGGGCCTGCTGCAGCACCGGCGCGCGCACACCGGCGAGCGGCCCTACAGCTGCCCCGAGCGCGGCAAGACCTTCCGCGGCTGCTCCGGGCTGCGCCAGCACGAGCGCCTGCACTCGGGCGAGGAGCCCTACATCCGCCGAGACCGCCGCAGGGCCTTCGTGCGCAACTGCAGCCTGGTCCGCCACCGGCGCACGCACACGGGCGAGCGGCCCTACGCGTGCGCCGAGTGCGGCCGCGCCTTCAGCCAGCGCTCCAAGCTCAACGAGCACCGCAGGCGGCACGCGGGCCGCGCCGCCTCCTGAGCCTGCGAAACTGCGAACGGCGCCGGGCTTCCCCGAACCCCGCTTGGTACTCGCTGCGTCCGCAGGCTTCCTCCGCTCCCGCCGTCCTGCGCCCTTGCGGGTGCGCGCACAGCGAGGGGCTCTGGCGAAGCGCTAATAAAGGCGCGCGTGGAGCGCGCTGTGAGCCGGAGGCCGCGTGGGCTCTCGGGAGTCCGGCTCCGCCTCCCGGGTAGGCTGGAAAGTGGGGAAGCGGGGGCGTGACTCCCCCGGGCACAGGCAGAGAATGGTGGAGGTGACTTTTGACCCCAGGACCTCTCCTTGCACTTGCCTAGGGGGCTTCGTGAGCCCTTGGTGTCCTGTGGGTGTTTGCACACCCATTAGTGTCGCTTGGCCCGGCCTCCTCCGTTTGGTCTTCGAGATGATGATCTCTGGCCTCCCTGGGCTTCAGAAGAGGGACTATGCAGTGACCATCCTGGGGCCGATGGCCACGGGCTTCGTGGGCACGGCCTCTGCCTGCCCTACCGCCCCCCCCCCCCACCGTGGCTCCTACTCGCTACGCAGAGGGCTCCCCTTGGAAGGAGGAGGGATTCCCGGGCAGCCTTGGCCTGGCTTGTGATTAGCAAGTGGGGACCTCATCATGTCAAGTCGAGGCCTGTGATCCAGCCAGTGCTCTTCAGTCAGAGGACTCCGGGCTGGATGCCATCTCCTGCAGCATGGGAGGAATCAAGAATGTGAACCAAGTGTGCGGCCACAATTCCGCGTGGCCACCACATAGGTGGGAGTCCACCAGAGGCCCGGAGCTACCAACATGTTTCTTTCACAGCAATATATATATAGTTACTGTTATGCCCCAATAATGGGTCCGTGATTAAAGGAGCGAGACTGATACAAAGCGAAGGTCAAGCAAAGCTTTATTTCGCGCCAAGCATCAAGAATCTAACCAAACGCTCGGGGCCGCACCTCTTAGAAGAGAGGGCGACCCTTCTCTGTTTCACAGCCTAGCTTTTAAGGGCAAAGGCCATGCGGTCGGGCCTGGCCACGCACAGGTGGCCAATGAGATTGTAACACACACAGGAAACCACAGTGATGCTAGGTGACCAATTGAGTTACAATTTACCCTAGTAAACATTTGAACCAGCCTACTACACCTTGATTGGGATTGGAGCCCAAAAGGCTCCCAAAGGGCGGGGCCCATCCTCCTTGGTAACCAGGGAGACAGTATGCATCCCCCCCCACTGATCAGATGTCTCCACCTGGCCTGACCCACCCTAGTATCTGGGCTTTGTTACCTGAAGCTGGTTTCCGGGATTTGTCTCCAAGTAAATCCCCTGGGGGAAGGGGAGCAGGGACAGTTTCTAAATAGGTCCTTACATTCCCCCCTTTTCTTTGGAGACTAGTCAAATCTTTGACTTTTTAGCCAGTTCTATGCCCTCCTTTTATCAGAAACAGTAAGTTAAGCCCCCCCTTTTCTATTCGCAATTGCTTATACCTCCCGCCTATATCTTAACAACAGGGCCAACAATGAATTTAATGAACTCATTGTTTTTTTGAGTCTTAGTTTTAGTCTGTGATTGGCAGGGTCCATTGGCAGCGGCATCCACCTCTGGGGGGTGTTCTCGTCCTGGGCGGTTTGACGTGACCTGCGTGAATCCAGGTCCTGATGCCTTCTACTTTTATTGCCATGGGGGTGGTCAGGATGACAGTAAACGGTCCCTTCCAGCGAGGCTCCAAGCCTCCCACTTGGCAGCAGTGCATCCAAATTAAGTCCCTGGGTTGGCGAGGAGGTGGCTCCACCTCTGTCTCCAGCCCAGTGTGGGCAGTCCGGATCCCTGCATGGGCTTTTTTAAGACAGACTATAATGCCTGCAGTGACTGGAGTACAGACTGAGCAGTCATTTCTGCTATAGCAACCTCTTTCTCTTTTCTCTCTTCCCATTCTAGTTCTTTCCGCATTTACCACCTGACACTGAACACATCTATCAACCAGATCTTCAGCCATACGCCCTAATTTAGAAACCTAGAACTGCTTGCCCATAAGCTCTTTTTTTTTTTTTAAGATTATTTATTTATTTATTTCACAGACAGAGATCACAAGTAGGCAGAGAGGCAGGCAGAGAGAGAGAGAGAGGGAAGCAGGCTATCCACCGAGAAGAGAGCCCGATGCAGGGCTCGATCCCAGGACCCTGGGATCATGACCCGAACCGAAGGCAGAGGCTTTAACCCACTGAGCCACCCAGGTGCCCCCCCATAAGCTCTTTTAAACTTGCGTGTCCCGGGACACCTGGGTGGCTCAGTTGGTTGGGCAGCTGCCTTCGGCTCAGGTCATGATCCCAGCGTCCTGGGATCGAGTCCCACATCGGGCTCCTTGCTTGGCGGGGAGCCTACTTCTCCCTCAGCCTCTGCCTGCCATTCTGTCTGCCTGTGCTCGCTCTCTCTCCCGCTCTCTCTGACAAATAAATAAAATCTTTAAAAACAACAAAAAAAAACTCTTAAAAAAAAAAAAACTTGCGTGTCCCCAAATGAGTTCCCTGATGTATTTGGCTTAATAACTTTCTTCTAGTCTTAGCCCAATCTCCTTTATAGTCTAATTTAGTCCATTCTACCATAGTGAGTCCTCCCTTAGTTCGTAGAGAGGTCACGCCATCTCCACGAACCACGGTATCCACAGCCTGCAGTAGCCCAACGTCCCAAGAAACTCCCTCATGGAGACCAAAGCCTAAGTAAGTGGCGTGGCTTTTACAAAGCTGTGTTTTCATTGCTGACACCTGATATTTTTCCCTGCAGAGTCTGTAAGAGAGCTCTCGTCCCCTGCAAGCACGACCCATAGTCCTCAGCGGCTATTTCTACTATTCCCACTAACTCAGTCAGATTTTTCCTTTCAATTCCTTCAATTTTCTGAAGTTTCCTCCTTATATCGGGCGCTGACTGACTGGCAAAAGCAAGATCGTTTACACGAGTTATCGTGCAACTTCTCTGAAGTTTACCTTAAGTTATCTAGCTTAGGTAAACAAACATTTAATAACAATCTAATCTAGAATTTGACACCCATAAAGGCATGTTACTAAAACATAGTTTTTCTCTCTAAAATAACCCTCATTTCCAGAGATAGCCAAATCAGGACTACCTCACTTGAGAAACTAGTCCAGTTTTTAACAAACTTGGCCTATTATTTACATAAGCTCAGCAAGAACAGTGAGAATTCATATAGATCTTTTAGAATCTGCTTTGCTGGAACTTTTTATGAGGAAGCTCTAGGTTGAACTTTTAGTAGCCTCTCCGGGCCAGAAGCCAAGCCACGTACTTGCCATCAGACATGCCTGCAATACCAGTCGACCTGGGCGAATTCTTCTTTCTGAGGCTCTGCACCTACCAAGGAGTGACATTCTTTACTCACCTGGTGAGGTTGCGGGGAACTCTGTAAACAAGGTATCAGGCCAACAGTTCCAAAGGGCTTTATGGCTCCAGGTTTTACAAAGTCAACCTTAGTTCCTTTAAGCTGGTCATATCTGAGTCTTTTCAAATATGACGTTCCAGTCAAAGCCTTGGTAAAATAACCAGTGTCCAATGCTGTCCTGTTACAAGGAGAACAGATTCTTATTGAACTTATGCAAATGACTGACTGCCAAGGAAGAATACTTATTGAGCCCTTTTGGTTTCAGAGGGTTCAGATAGAGAGAAAAGTTGAATGCCTTGATTCGTTTACAAATGAACACCTTTACATATCTATAAGTTACAGATAACTTAAGAAAAAGTTTCCCTAGTCTAGAGGAGCAAACATTACAGAACCAGGCAGGCCCTTGGGAGAGTTCAATCCAAGTATGATGGACTCTGCTGGACCCTGAGTGCTGCCAAGATGAACCTCTGTATAGAAGGCACATTGTGGGTCCCATGTACAGATGGACTAAAATGCCCCCAAAGCCCCTTTTCTCTTCCTCACAAACCTACATTTCTCAGGCTTCCGGCAGTTACACGGAGCTATGTGACAGAGTTCTGGCTAATGGAATGTGGACAGAAGTGATGGAAAACATGACATGGCCTACATCATCTTCTTTGCTTGTTTCATCAGCCAGCTGCACAGAGAAGATTTGGCAGAAAATTCTGAGGAGGCTGTAAGGAATAGCTAAGACCTGATAGAAGAAGCCTGAGTCCCTGAATCAAGGACCGCCTTCTGGAAGGAGGGTCATTTGACCACTTCACACTGTGACATGAGCACAAAAGACATCTGTATTGTGTTGAGCCACTGAGGTCCTGGAATTGTTGGTTACTGCAGGTGTAGTTACCTGCTGTTAAAGGATACATCTTTTTTTTTTTTTTTTTAAGATTGATTGATTTGAGAGAGAGAGAGAGAGCAAACATAGAGGGGAAGAGCAGAGGGAGGGAGAGAAAGAAACTCAAGAGGACTCCATGCTGAGCAGAGAGCTGGATGTGGGGCTCAATCCCAGAATCCTGAGATCATGACCTGAGCCAAAACCAATAGTCAGACAATTAACCATCTGAGCCACCCAGAAGTCCCAGGATACATCTTTTTTAAAAACTAAAATCGTGGGACACCTGGGTGGCTCAGTTGGTTGCTCAGGTCATGATCCCAGAGTCCTGGGATCAAGGGCCACATCAGGCTCCCTGCTCAGCCGGGAGCCTGTTTCTCCTTCTGCCTGCTGCTCCCCCTGTTTGTGCTCTCTCTCTCTCTCTGACAAATAAAATGAATAAAATCTTTATTTTTAAAGATTTTATTTATTTATTTGACAGAGATCACAAGTAAGCAGAGAGGCAGGCAGAGAGAGAGAAGGGGAAGCAGGCTCCCTGCTGAGCAGAGAGCCTGATGCGGGGCTCAATCCCAGGACCCTGGGATCATGACCTGAGCCAAAGGCAGAGGCTTTAACCCACTGAGCCACCCAGGCACCGCCTGAATAAAATCTTTAAAAAAAAAAAAAACCAACAACCTAAAATTGTGACTTGTGCAAATATGAAATGAACATGTGTCAAAGATTTTGTTTAATTATTAGTTTTTTGAAGATGAAAGAAGGGACCATAAACAAGGAATACAGAGAATGCAGTTATAGATGCTGAAAAGGGCAACGTTACGGATCCTCCCCAGGACCTCCAGAGGGCCATCAGGCCTGCTGACACTTCGATTTCAGCTCAGTGATACTCATTTCAGACTTCTGGCACCCAGAACTGTGAGAGAATCCATTTCCGTTGTTTTAAGCCATAAGTTTGTGGTAATTTGTTACAGGAGCCCTAGGACACTAATAACACTGCCCTTCATTCTGCCTCTCATGTGGGCTCCATTGTCTGACAGGTTCTCCCTTCATGGGTCCAGAAAGCTGCAGCTGTCCTACCTGCGAGCTAGTCACGGTTTAAAGTTCCATACAAAGTGGAAGCCTTCATAGCTCAGAAAGAACTTCCTGCCCCGTGAAACTCACAGGCGGAAGCTCCTCATACATAGATCCTGAGTCAGTCCTGAGGGCCAAGGGGAACGGAATCCGGGTATGCCTGAGTCACGCGTCCACACTCGTCCAGACCACCTGGACGGAGAGCGGGGCAACTGAGAAACTTTCACACAGCAAATAGTGCCTCCAGCTTGGGCGCGTTGTCCCCCAGGGAAGGGCCTCGGGGCCAGCGCTAGGTATGTGAGATGCGCACCGGCTCCCTGCCGGCCCCTGCTGGACAAGGTCCCTGGGTTTGTAGAGAGGACCTGGTGGCCGGAGAACGGACAGGGGTGAGGAGTGTGCATCCCTCTGGCTGCAGGACGGTTCTTTCTCCAGATTTGGTTCCGGGCTCCGAGATCCCGGCGACCTTGAGCGGCCGTGTGCGTGTGCGTGTCCCCCCCCCCCCCCACCGTCCCTCTGGGTGTGTCAGTGAGGCAGGGGAGGGGCTGAGGAAAAGGGCGGTGCGTATCCACGGCAACGGAGGACACTGGCCGGGGAGAGGGCAGCTGGACCATCGCTACAGAAACCGAAGGACGCAAGCCCACGACTTGGGAGGAACTAGGAGTACCGCGAGGCGCAAGGTCGCACTGGGGACGCGACAGCATCTCGGTGGACACCCTGCGCTCACCCCGCGCCCCTCCCCGTTCCCCGCGGCCCGAGCCCGGGTGCTGACCCGGGCGCTGTCCTAGCCCGGCCGCGCCAGGTGGACTCCGGGGCGGGCCGAGGGCGGTGAGCGAGGGTCAGGGTTCGGGTCTCCGGCCGTCGCAGGAGAGCGGGTGGGCGTGCGCCGCCGCCCCGAGCCCGGGGCTCGCCGATCCGCACCTCGTGCTTCACCGCTCGCATTTCGGTCCCGCGAGCCTCGTCTGTCGCTTCCTTCCGCAGCGTCCCTTCCTCCCGCGGGTTCGTTCGTTCGTTCGCGCGTTTATTCATCCTCCCGCTGTCTGGTTCCGCCCTCGGCGCCCGGAGCTGGTGGCCACCCGGCTCCGATTTGTTTGTCTATCCGTGTGCGCATTCATTCGTTCCTCCTCCTGCTCTCCAGTCCCGCGCTGCGCTCCCGAGGCCGCGCCGTCATTCCTTCCTCCGTTCCTCCCGCATCCACTCGGACCTCCTCCCCGCGCCGCGTCAGGGCGCGCCAGGCTGGTTCCCAACGCCGAGCCTCCGCCGGCGCCCTCTGCGCGCGAACTCCCAGCCTCCGCGCTCACTTGCCAGGTGTGCCGCCAACCCAGCGCTCCCCGAGACCGGAAACCCCGTTGGGCATCTCCTGTGCAGGGTCCCTCCCCTTCTTCCACTCAGTAGTTTTCCATCCAGCCCCCAGTAGGTGAGAGCCCAGATCCTGGGGGCTGGGGAGAGAAACAAATAGTCACGTGTGTCCTGTCCGATGGGAGCCGGTTGTTGGCGTGGGCGATAGGGACTGACTGGAGGGGCGGCCACAAAACATGTGAGTAGGCATTCTGGGGGAAAGTGGGGGACAAGGCTTTCAGGCAGAAAAGGGGCACACAGTGTCCGTGAGAGGACGGTGGGGAGGCTGGAGCATTGAAGGCAATCAGGAATGACCTTCAGGGATTTGGATACTATCCCAAGATGGGGAGACTCCCAAGCAGGGCGCCCAGTTGGAGGGGACAGAGGACTGGGCAGCTGCCAAGCATAGGTTTTGGCTGGAGGGATATCCCTGCCAGGCTCCATCCTTAGAAACATGCGACTCCTGAAGCCATGGGTCCTTAAATAAGGATTTTTATTGAATTCTGGTAACTTGTAAAAAACACATTTTTGAGATAATTATAAAATCACATCTGTAAGAAATAATACAAATAGATCCCATGTACCCTTTACCCAGTTTTGTCCAGTGGTACCATTTTGTAAAACTACAGTAGATAACCAAGCTATTCAAATAGATAATCAAGATACTGAGTATTTCCACCACCTGGGATTCCTCCAGTTGCCCTTTTAGCCACACCTACTTCCCCCCTGCCTCCACCTCTTCCTTAACCCCTTGGTTTTCTGTTTTCTTTTTCTACAATTTTGTCATTTCAAGATGTAATATACATGTAATCATATAATAAGTAACCTTTTGAAATTGGCTGGTGACTTTTAAAAAAATTAACCCTTTTAATGTGTACAGTGGCTTTTTTTTTTTTTTTTTTTTTAGTATGTTCACGTTTTGTGCAACTGTCACTACAGGCTAATTCCAGGGCATTTTCATCACCCTGAAAGAATCCCCATACCCATTAACCAAACTCCCCATTCCTTCTTCCCAGCTTGTGGCAGCCACTAATCTACTTCCTGCTGCTTACAGATTTGCCTATCTTGGACATCTCAGATAAACAGAATCATACAATGTGAAGTCTTTTGTGTCTTGATTCTTTCATTTAGTGTACTGTTTGCAAGGTTCATGTATCTTATTACGATGTATCTGTGTTTCATTCATTTCATTTTTATGGCAGAATAATGTTTGGTTGTAGGTGTCCACTATGTTTTGTTTATCCATTCATCAGTGGTGGTCTTGTCTCAGAACCCTAGGAGACAGAGATCCAGAGCGCAGCTGGCTCCCCAGGAATGAGGGCTGCATGAGTCCCCTTCCTTGCCTCCCCTTCACCTCAGCTGCATTCGAGGTTGCACAGCATTTTTTGTTTCAAGCCAAGGGCCAGAAGGTCAGAGGCCTTACTCTGGGACCCTGGTGAGCAGCAGGAGGCCTAGGGCAAAGGGGGGGGGTCCTGCCATCTTCCCCTCCCAGTTGCTTCCCCCCCACCCCTCCCTCCTGTTCTCTCCACAGTTGTGGCCAGGGGTCCATTATAAAAAGACAAGCCTGAGGGGCGCCTGAGTGGCTCAGTCCTTAGGCTCAGGTCAGGATCCCAGAGTCCTGGGATGGAACCCCGCACCAGGCTCCTTGCTCCATGGGGAGACTGCTTCTACCTCTCTCTCTCTCCCCACTGTTCCTCCTGCTTGTGCTCTCTCACTCTGTCAAAATAAATAAATAAAATATTAAAAAATAAAATAAAATAAAAAGAAACCTGAGCAGCTTGAAATACTTCAGCAGGTTGTGGACCCAGCAGCACACCCGCACATCTGGGGTTGTCACAGTCCCCACATGACAACCTGAGCAAGCAGGTTTCTGACCCATTTCCTGGCAACGCAGAGGGATTCTGGCAGGCTGCAGAGTGAGGGGAAAACAGCCGGGTGGAGGGGCAGGACGGTGGGGAGCTGAGGACGCAGGGTGGCGAGCAGGAAGGCCTCCCGGAAGGGAAGCTAGAGGGGGAGCCAGCCGGACCACCGCAGGTGCTGGGAGCTCAGTGAGAGAATGGGTGGGTTGGGTAGGGTGGGAGCAGACCACCCACAAAGCACGAGGGGGAGCTCCCTACTGCCAGCCATGCCCACCACTCCCAGCTCCCACACCTGGTGCCCAGGCAGGACTTCCACCTGTGCTGGGGCCTCTTCTGATAGAGACTAGTTCTCTGGTAGCACTCCAGCTCAGAGGCCCCTTCCAGGCTCCCAAGCAACCTTCTGGGCATCGCCCCCCCCAGCCCTGGCCTGCACCCACTGCCCTTTCCTCCCCAGGGGGTGAGCTGGCAGCTCCATCTGGCACCCTCAGGGGGCCCTCTCCGGAAGGTGGTGGGTCCGTGTCTCCTCTGGGATGCAGGGGCATTGCACAGGGCCGCTTCTCGGGCCCGGCCACCACCACCCCTTGTGGCTTCCCATGCCAGGATTCCCATACAGTTGGCTTTCGTTACCCTCTTACCTGGTCCTGCCCCACTGCGTGCCCCTGCGGTCTGTGGGTTTGTCCGGCTTCCTGCCCCCACCGCCATTTTAGGGAGCCTCTCTCTGCCCTCAGCTACCCCTGGGTTCCTGGGTCTGGGACCAGCAGCCTCCTGCAGAAGTCTGTGAGGGAAGCAGGGAGAGGGAATGCTTGGAGCTATGACCCTGACTAGTGTGAATCCTTTCTAGCTTGGGAAGTTCCTTCTCATCTTGTCTCCAGAGCAGAGCCCCAGAGAGGACCGGATGGGCCTGAGGACTCACAGATGATGAGGACCCTATTGGGCTGTCTGCCGGGGTAGCAGTGTCTAATCACAAGGGTTACTGAGCCCTGTTGCACCATATCCGGTGCTATGAGGGGACTTCTCCACCCGACCCTGACTGCTCAGTTGGGAGGCTTCAAGCTGGCCCCAGGCGAGGGGAGAAGAGGCTGGCACCGAGAGCCCAGACCTGACCTCTAGCATCTCCCTGCAGCAGGGTGGGCGGGAGCATCTGGCCCAATTGATGGGTGGGAGGTGGGCCAGAAGGGGGCTGCTTCAGGGAGGAGGCAGGCAGATAAACCTCCCTCCCTAGGGATTTTGAGGGACTTGATTATTTAGCTTTGTAAGGCTAAAGGAACCCAAGGGAATACTGAAAACCCAGAGACTCTTAAGCATAGAGCCCTTACTGTCCCTTGGGCTGGCAAAAGACAAGGGGTGGATTTATGAAGGCCAAGGGGCTCAGGGGGGGCTTGGGCCTCTGAGAAGGCTGGACCTTGGCTACTGCTGGAACTTTGAGGGTGTGCAGCAGATACTGCTTTGAAACCAGCATTATATTCTGTTTGGGCTCGCCAGAGGCTCAACACAGCATCTTTATTTGCCCGACACATTGAAGCTATCCAGAGGCATCACTAGATCTTCTGGTAATAGGCCCCATGTGCCAGAGCAGCGGACTTTGTATCCAGGACCTGCTGCGTGGGCCCCACACAAAACCGTCCTTGTAGACAGACTGGAGCAGCACCCTGAGGTATATATGTTGTGTCCAGGATTCAGAGGCCTCCTGTATTCCTCTTTTGTATTTTTATTTTTTTTAAGATTTTATTTATTTATTTGAGAGAGAGAGCAAGAACACACAAGCAGGGAGAGTGGCAGAGGGAGAGCGAGAAGCAGACTATCCGCTGAGCAGTGAGCCTGACATGGGACTCGATCCCAGATCCCAGGATCATGACCTGAGTCGAAGGCAGACGCCTGACTGACTGAGCCACCCAGGTGCCCCTATTCCTCTTTTTAAGTGGTAGACCCTATCTGTTGCAGCAACTGATCTTTTTTCTTGGAGGGGGCTATCTTAACATGTTCCGGATCCCTGGGCACTCAACAGAGGAGGTGAGACCCCGGCATGTGTTTAACTCACATAATGGTCTAATGGACCTGCTACTTCATGCTCCTTAGGTCCAGTCAGCCAATGTCATCCCGGTAGTAGCAATGACACATGGGTGTGATGTCCTGTCAGAAGTCAGGCTGATCAGGATCTCTACAGAGATTACAACAGATAAAAAGAAAGTTGAGTTGATACCCTTGAGCAAGCCATGCAAGTGTGCTGTTGTCCCTGCCACGTGAAAATAAGGTGATTGTGGTGGTCCTTGCATACCGGGAGAGAAAAAGCACTCGCAAGAACAATTTCCCTGAAGATGAGACTCTTTAAGTCCCCGAAGTCATCCTAAACCTCTTCCTACAGAAGCAGCCCCTCTGAGGGTTCAAACATCCTGATCACCACCTCATTGCTGCTGCTGGTGATGGCTAGTGTGCACATCTCTGCTGGGCTCTGTCATTTGAGCTCTGTTAAGCTGGCCTTTGATCTCCGAAATCAGTCCTGATGGCAGCATCTCCCAAGGCCGTACTGGCCTGGAGCGCACTGGCACTTTTCAGGGATGCAGGTCCCCTCCCAACTAACCTGTTTCGCAATGTCATTAAAACAAGGCCGTCCTCCTCTTTACTATGAATTTGTATGATCACACATAACAAATCTACGCCAACGTTCCTATGCCCCTACACCCTTGGATTCCTTCTTCCATGTTGTACCGGGGAAGTTCTGGCAATTCGGCCTCATCCAATTTAGGGTACTGTGAGTCCAGGTCAACCTACCAAACAAAAATCTCCCTCAAGCTACTCAATCCAACACCTTAAACCCAATATTTGCAAGTTGGCCCATATGGGTAGTTACATTTGATCCAGCCCAGTGTTGTATCCCATCCTTCTTGGTCAGATAGTCTTAGATGCTCTCCCAGGTTTCCTGGATGCCTGGGGGGCACGTACACCAGATCTTCATTCTCCATAAAAGCTCCCAGGCCCCAAACAAAGACAAGCCTCATGCTCTTTTCCTTTCTGAGTCTCCCAGACACTCCGTCTGCATCTGCTATCTCTATATCTTCAATAAATTCTGCTCTCACCTCTTGCCAGCTCGCACTTGATTTTGAGCCTACATGAAGTCAAGGACCCTCTTACCTGGTCCTGAGGGGCCCCCTCTGGGTCCCTGGACGTGGCCTGCTGGCATCACTTGGGGGGGAACCTATTGTAACATAAATGGTGGGAAGATTAAAAGTGATATATGTTCTCTATTAAAGTCCAATTGATGAGCAGACATAGTACGTGTGCCTGCCTTAGATCTTCTGGTTTTGCAGATTTATAACAAAGATCTAGGGATGGTAAAAGAATTCCAGTAAGTACAGTTTGAAGGAACAAATGCAACCTTGAAATAGACTTGAACAGACAGGAAGGAAAAATCCAAACAATCCTTGATGTACATCTTGATAAAAGGGTAAGGAAATGTATGATTATTTATGAGGGAAGATGGCGCACGTGTATTGAGCAAACATAGATGTAATGTATATGCTCTGTACGGATGGATGTTTTTGCGATTTGTCCCACATAGCCAGCCACCTGGACCGTGTATGTGCCAGGTATGCTTATGAGTCTATACACAGGCAGGCTAAAGAATGTTGTTTGTGGGACGCCTGGGTGGCTCAGTTGGTTGGACGACTGCCTTCGGCTCAGGTCATGATCCTGGAGTCCCGGGATCGAGTCCCGCATCGGGCTCCCGGCTACGCGGGGAGTCTGCTTCTCTCTCTGACCTTCTCCTTGCTCATGCTCTCTCTCACTGTCTCTCTCTCAAATAAATAAATAAAATCTTAAAAAAAAAAAAAAAAAGAATGTTGTTTGTGACACTCGTGCTGTGTGAATAACCTTGGGAGCCTGCTGGTTTGAAGTATATTATATTGCCTCCAGGTCAGAACTGGCCCTTCTGGTTTGGGGGCCAAGAGCTACAGATCTTGTCTCCTGCTTCCTCCTGCTCCAGGCTGGGCTGGCCCCCCAGACTGGAATCCGGGAGGGGAGGCAGACACCCAGGCTCCTTGAAAATACAGAAACATGATAACATGGAAATGCAGCCCACTCCAAACTGCATGTAGGCAAACAGATGTTTAATTTAAAACCCTCTTATCTGCCCTATAAATAGGGCCTTATGGTGACGGTCAGTTAGAAGTCTCACCTGAGGGGAGGAACTCTGCTCAGGCCTCTCGATCAGGGTTCCAGCCTGGCTGTCTCCACAGGCCTTCCTCAGCTAACCAGGTTGGATGTTGTAAGTACTCAGTTTTAAGGATGCCATTTATTTATTTGAGAGAGCAAGCAAGCAGGAATGGGGGAGCAGCAGAGGGAGAGGGAGAAGAAGGCTCCCCGATCAGCAGGAAGCTGAAGATCCCAGGATGCCAGGATCATGACCTAAGCCAAAGGCAGACTCTTAACCGACGGAGCCACCCAGGCATCCCATGCAATTCTTGATATCAGGGTTCTGAGTTGAAGCCCCACGTTGGGTATACAGATTACTTAAAAGTAAAAATCCTAAAAAAATTTCTGTGTCTCCTGTCTTTTCCTCTGGGTATTTTGTAGCCCTCTGAAAGGAGAGCAGGCAGTGGATTGGACATTGGTTCTGGTGCTTGTGCTTGGAAGAGGGGGTGCGAATTTAGGATTTCTAAGATGTCTGCCTATCTTCCTCCTCCTTTCCCTCATTATTCTGACCATCGGGAAGGGGGTCAGGTGTCTTAATTTTTGTTCCTCCGGTCCCTTCCTATGATGCATTTTTATTATGGAGTAATATACAAGTTTGAATGTAGGTAATTTTACCCCAGATCATGTGAACTTGAAAACACTAGGGTTGGGGCACCTGGTTGGCTCAGTGGGTTGAGCCTCTGCCTTCGGCTCAGGTCATGATCTCAGGGTCCTGGGATGGAGCCCCGTGTTGGGCTCTCTGCACGGCGGGGAGCCTGCTTCCCCTTCTCTCTCTGCCTGCCTCTCTGCCTACTTCTGATCTCTCTCTCTGTCAAATAAATAAATAAAATCTTAAAAAAAAAAAAAGAAAACACTAGGGTTACTTTTTAACCTTTTGAGTTTTAGCATGCCCAGTTTGTACAAGGACTTGTCTTTAAACCAATGAAATAGAGCTCCTCTACAAATTGGGTTTTAGCAATACCATCCAGAGATAGAGGAAATACCTCCCATTTATAACACACACATAGATACATGTATACAAACAAGATGCGAACAAAACTTAGCCTTTGTTTCACTCTTATTTGTGCACAGGACCTTAAAGACCCAATTCCCAAACATCCCCCTTTTATTAAATCAAATCTTTTTTAAAAAGATTTATATATATATATATATATATATATATATATATATGTATATATATATATATATATATATATATATATATATATATATATATATATATAATTTATGGATCGATTTATTAGTTATTTTCCATTTCCAGTTAGAACATGGCCGGTCGTATGCAAAGATACCAAAAACTGTAGCAACAGACAAACCAAACGAAGCCCAGAGTACCTCTGGGATTGCTGGTTCTTCCCCACAAGTTGGGGACTTCACTGACTCAACCAAATGGCTTCCTAGTTTCTGATTACTTAGTCTTACAGTTGGCTTTCTTTAATTGCGCACACAAATAAACTAGTTCAGACACATCAAAAGAACCCCACTCAGGTTATCCTTACCTGTCCCAATGAAGCCAGCACCTGCAAACGTAGGCTCTGTGCATGCGCACAGGTAGCCTGCCTGGGATTCCCATGGGTGGTCGCTCGTTTTCTGGGTGTTGGTCTGGCTTTTGAAGCACAGTTCCCTCCTCCTTTTAATTTGGGTTTTATTTTTAGGAGAAGGCTTGACTAAGATCTAAGGATATAAAGAGTGGTGGATCGAGAGGGTGCCGCTTGTGAGTGTTACTTTTGTATGGCCGTGGTACACTCTCTGTGTCTCCATTTCTCCTTGGAAGGTCTAGGACCATAGAGGGGTTTGGAGCAATGCATGACTAATCCTTATGTGGGCACCCCTGCATGAGCCAATCATCACTTACCTTATGAGACAGGAAATTTCTGTGTCCCTTCTCTTTGGAGCTGAGTTATTCAGTCTCTTATATTTCTAGCGAGAAAATTTACTCAAGCCTTATATATTAATAGCATCCATTAGTATAATGCCAAATTAAAATAACCAACCAATCGACTTCCCCCCCTCCCAGGTTATTCCCACCTAGAGGACATCACTGGTAACCTTGAACAGTTCAAATAAAAGTCATGACTGTCAACCCAAATTGAAGAAGTCCAGATATCAGGACATCTCACCAGAAACACCTATGAGGTGCTAAGGAGCCAGAGGGGCACAGAGGGCCTGTGCTCGTACCAAGCGCTGAGTTCTAGATGATCCACACGTGTTCTCAGGAGAGTTGCTCTGACATCCTGTTGAGTATGCCAAGAAATGTTGATGCAAAATGAACAAACCCTTTAAAAATGTTTAAAGAGAAAGGAAGAGTTTTATTCCAGCCCAAGTTAGGGCAGGTGCCCAGGATACAGTCTGCACAAAGAAGAGAGGGCTCAAATACCTGGGTGGCTCCATCAGTTAAGTGTCTGCCTTCAGCCCAGGTCTGATCCCAGGGTCCTGCGATAATCCCAGGGGTACTCAGTGGGGAGTCTGCTTCTCCTTTTGCCTTCCCCCCACTGATGCGTGCTCTCTCTCTCTTAAATAAATAAATAAAATAAAATCTTTTTTTAAAAAATGAGTTAAAGGGTTCCTGGGTGGCTTAGTGGGTTAAGCCTCTGCCTTTGGCTCAGGTCATGATCTCCGGGTCCTGGGATGGAGCCCTGCATCGGGCTCTCTGCACAGCGGGGAGTCTGCTTCTCCTCTCTCTCTGCCTGACTCTCTCTGCCCGCTTGTGATCTCTGCCTGCCGAATAAATAAAGAAAAATCTTAAAAAAAAAAAAGTTACAAATCATCATGATGAAGGACATTCCAGAAAGTTTCAGACTTTTTCTTGTGTTTTTAGTATGTGCAAGTCTGTAGGACTTTCATCTTTTGGGACCCAGGGTGGTTTTTTGTTTTTCTTATCTTTAAGTTTGGAATGCTCCTTTTTGTTTTGTTTTTGTTGTTTTAATGAAGCAGACATACAATGTGTGCTCTAGGCAGATATAGAGCCCATGCTCTGAGGTTTTGTGCAGTCATTTTGATCTTAGTAAATGTTAAAGTATAGCTTCCCTGGGAGCCCTGGGGCAGGGCCCACAAACACTAGAAACTGAAAATTTCCTTGATCAATTAGTAATTACTACATTATTTTAATTTGTTTTAAAATTGTATTTCTCATATTTTAAGTCATTTTAATTGCTAATGTATTATTTGCTGTAGTTTGCTATTTTATTATATTATTTTAAAAATCATTTTTATTATTTATTGCTTAGTTTATAATTATACATAATTATTGATTATAGTTATTGATGAGGCTCCCAAAGACCTTGGAGTTTTGCCCTTTGTCTCCATGCCCTGCAGGCCCCCGCTTCTGGAAGGACAAATGATAGGGAAGAGGTCAATGCCCCTTGCTGCCCCCTTGCTGCCCTCAGCCTCATGTGGGCTTTATCATCCCAGACAGTCCCCGGCTGGAGGGAGACTGGCCATCATGTCCACACTCGGGGCCTTCCTGATGCTCTGGGGTGAGGTTGCTGGGGCTGGGTTCCCTTGGGGCAGGAGGGAGGAGAAGGGACAGGAATGGGGGCCTCACAGGTGCCCTCTCTACAGGTCTCTCACTGGGCCCAGCGACTGAGGCAGCAGTAGGTGAGTCTGGGTCGGGTCTTGGGGGGAGGTGGGCACCTGCAGAGGTGAGCCCCTGTCCTGGAGCCCCGCACTGACCGCCACTGGCCACGCAGTATTTGATCCCCAGCCAGACCTGTGGGCAGAGGCTGAATCGCTGCTGAAGCCCTGGGCTGGCTTGATGCTGGTGTGCCAGGCCCGCCTGAAGACCCCGGATTTTGAGCTGCTCAAAGATGGGGTAACCCAGGAACTTGTGCACCTCGACTTACCCGCCATGGAGCACCGGTTCCCACTAGGAGCAGTGACGAGTGACACCCAGGGCCTCTACCGCTGCCGTTCTGGCTTGGAGAGCGGATGGACCCAGTTGAGCAACCTCCTGGAGGTGACCGGAGCAGGTGTGCGGAGGCTTTAATGGAGGCGCGAGACAGTGGGGAAAGGGCTGCGTGCGGGGCAGGCCTCCCTTCCTCCCCTCCTCACTCTCCTGGTCCTACTTTTCTGACATGGGGGTGGGGGTGGGGAGGGGTGTCCCTGAGCAGCTAGGTGGCCTTTGGCGAGTCATCTGACATTTCTGATCCTGTTTCCTCATCTGTAAAATGAGGGTGATGTTTGCACTGATCCCGGAAGGTTGTGAGGAATACATGGCTGAATCCCCAGAAATTGCTTGGGAAAAGCCCAGCACATTTCCTCTTTCTCTCCTTTCCTTTTCCTCCTACCTTCCTTCCTTCCTTTTTTTCTTTCTCTCTCTCTCTCTCCTTCCCTCCCTCCCTCCCTCTCTTTCTCTTTCAGATTTATTTATTTTGGAGAGAGAGCATGTGCATGGTGGGAGGAGCAGAGTGAGAGGGAGAGAGAGAATCCTTAAACTCCCCACTGAGCACGGAGCGCCCCCCCCCATGACCTGAGCCAGACCAGGAGTCCAAAGCCCAACTGACTGAGCCCCCAGGTGCCCCTCCCTCCCATTTCCATGAGTGTGGAGGTCCCAGTCTGGTTGGGCCAAGTCATTCAGACCCATCCACCCACCCTGCTCCACCCGCAGAGTCCCTACCCCCACCTTTGCTCTCACCTGAGCCGGTGTCCTGGATCACACGGGGTCTGAAGACAAAACTGGTGTGCCGTGGGGGATTTCATGGTGTGACCTTCCTGCTGAGGCGGGAAGGCGATGATCAGTTTTTGGAGGTGGCTGAGGCCCCGAAAGATGTAGAGACCACCTTCACAGTCCTGCACCCAGGCAACTACAGCTGCAGCTACAGGACCCACGAAGCAGGCGCACCCTCTGAGCCCAGTGCCACTGTGACAGTTGAGGAGCTGGGTGAGTGTGCAGACCATCCCAGAGGGCTTCCTGGGGTGGGAGGTTCCTGGAGGACAGAACTGCATTTACCTTGATCCCAACCCTGAATACCCTTGCCCAGGACTAGGTCTGGGAAACAGTGGTCACTCAGTTGGGTGGATCACACCTGACCTGAACACTGACACTGTGGCGCCATGGGTGGCCTAGGGATGGGCCACAAAGAAAGGTGTTCCTGGGATTGCCGCAGACAGGGCAGAGGTCTGGAGGTCTGGCTGAGCCAGTCTTTCTCAGGAACAGTCCCAAGGTGGGAGGGGGTAGTTATCGGGGACTCAAGACCCAGGGACGCTCCCTGCCTTGCAGAAGCACCGTTGCCACCCACGCTGAGTTTCCAGGGACAGTCTGCAGCTGTCCTGCACAGGGGAGCCGGCGTGACCCTCCTCTGCGTGGCGCCCCTGAGGGGCGTGTTATTCCAGCTGCGGCAGGGCGAGAAGGAGCTGCTGGTACCCAGGGGCTCCACCAGCCCAGACCGCGTCTTCTTTCAAGTGAACTCGGTGGCTCTCGGGAATGGAGGTCTCTACACCTGCCGCTATAGGCTGCACGGCGAGCAAATCTGGTCCCCGGACAGTGCGCCTGTGGAGCTGCTGCTGAGCAACGGTAAGCCTGGCAGCCACAGGATGCGACGACGAGGCCATGGGCCTGGGAGGGCCAGAGCCACGCCGCTGCAGGGGTGGGGAGCAGCAGCAAGGATGCAGGGAAGGGGTCCCCCAGAAGTGCAGGGCTCTGGCTGGGGCCCAATCCCAACTCGTCTGCCTGACCTCAGTTTCCCCAACTGAGAATAGGACAATGAGCTCAGCAATCCCAAGGCTCCAACAAGAAAAACTGGGTCAACATGCAAGTCTGGCAACGGCCATGCCGGTGCCCCCACCTGCCCGGGGTCTCCTCTTGTCTCCCGGGTGTGGGGGGGCGCCTGAGGCCTGTTTGTTGAAGGGAGCCAGTCTGGGGCTGCAGGACCTGCCAAGGACAGGGAGCCTCGACCCCAAGAGAGGATCCCGGACTGCGGGGAAGCACGCGTGCTCTTGCAACCGCATGTCGTGGGCTTGGTGACAAAAGTCGACTCCTTCCCCACGTGTTTTTATGGACAAATTAATAAGGAATAGTGTAGGACTGTGTGTGAGGGATCCGGCGAGGTCTGGAGGGCGCTGCAGTTTTAAGCGGAGGGCGGCCGGCGGGCCTCCTGGGAGAGAGCAGAGCGGGCTGCGCGGACTCTTGCAGGCAGAAGGCGCGCGGCTGGATCGCCTGAGAGGCCCAAGCTTTCCCCTCGGCGCGCAAATCAGCCCGTGTCCTCCCCGCAGAGACGCTCCCCGCGCCGGAGCTCTCGGCCGAGCCTGCGATGCTGCACCCGGCGCCCGGCGCCCTCGTGCAGCTGCGGTGCCGGGCGCCCCGGGCTGGCCTGCGCTTCGCCCTGATGCGAGAGGATGCCGAGCGCCGAGTGTACCGTATCCTGAGCCCCGCGGGGACAGAGGCCACCTTCGAGCTGCGGGACGTCTCGGTGGTGGACTCCGCCAACTACAGCTGCATCTACGTGGACACGGCCCCACCCTTCGAGGGCTCAGCGTCCAGCGCGCACCTGGAGCTGCGTGTAGACGGTGAGCAGGGGGCGGGGCGGGGGGGGGGCAACCGGGAGCAAATGAAGGTGCGGAAGGGAAGTGCACCGGGCCTTGGTCCAGCCCGCACAGCAGACCCTTCGGACCAACGGAACTTTGCCCCGGGGGACACCTCGCATCTGGCTTATTTCCTGTGCTCTCTGCCGGGAACACCATTTCCCTTGGCCATTTCTTCCTTTGGGTACCCTGTCCTGAGGCCCTGACTGCCAAATGCTAGGGGCCCCAGGAAGTCTCAGAGCAGGCCCGGGTCTACGGAACTTACAAGGTCTTGGGGAAGAGGGTGACTGGGAGGACAAGAGGAGGAGCTGCGTCTGTTCAGGACCAGGAAAAGGAGAGGTGTGTGAGGACAAAGGGTAGCATCCTGGAGGGACGGAGCAGCCAGCAGGCCTGGGTTTAGTGGGAAGCAGGAAGGCGTTGAGGGGCTGGGGCAGCTGCTACTTGAGGGGACAACCTCACTGGGCTGACCCAGCTCTTCTGGCCAGGAACCCATCCCAGACCACAGCTCCGGCCCCTGTGGAGTGGGGCAGTGGTTCCAGGCCGCGATGCCATCCTGCGCTGCGAGGGCCAGTTGCCTGAGGTCACCTTCGAGCTGCTTCGGGCAGGCGAAGAGGAGCCTATAGCCAGGCTCTGGTCCAGCCACCCTTCAGCAGACCTTGTAGTGACCTATGTGGGGCCCAAGCACGTGGGCAACTACAGCTGCCGCTACCGCTGGTGGTCGCCCAAACCCTTCGTGTCTGAGCTCAGCAACCTGGTGGAGCTCCAGGTGGCAGGTGAACTTTTCCTCTGGTTCTGTGAGCTGGGTTCCTCCTTCCTGCCTTTGCCCAGATTGTGCCCTCTGCCAGGAGGGCCCCTTCCCTGCACCTCCTCCCAGCACACTGGTTAGTGTGGCTAGTCTGCTGGGGTTACGAGGGAAATTGAAGGCAGGGAAAGGCCCTGGAGCAGAGAGTGGTTTGGTCAGCTAGAGCACCCGGAGGGAGGCCCACCTGTGGGAGGGGTCTTGGCTGGAGGCTGACCAAGCTAATTACTTCCTGAGGGGTCTCAGTGAGGTCTGCCCTGATTTCACCAGGGAGGAGGACACCTGATGCCTCCCTCCTCTACCACTTCTGTTTTGTCAAATTGTCTAGGAAGTTGATCCAGCTGCAGACTCATGCTGCTAATGGTATCTTTGGCAAGTAGTTTCTCCAGTCTGGCTCTGATGCCTCACGCCGCAGCTAGAGGCTGGACTCACCTGGAAGTGCTGGACTGCCCCTCATTCCTCCTGGAAATCAATAAAAATGTGGAGACTTTAAAAGGTGTCCTTGCCTATGGCAGCCCTGGTGCAAGGGGCCATACTTCCAGGGCTGAGGGAAGTGGTCTGGGATCTTGTGTCCTAAAGGTAGATGGGCTCTGGGTTGGATCCTGAGGATATAGGGGCCATGGACTGGCTACTTGGGGCCACATTTGTCAAGATTACCTTTTGCTTTCTTCAAGCTGCCTCCTACTCTGCAGGCACTTCTGCCTGGTCCCTAGCAGGTCTGGGTAGGGAGCTCCCCAAACAAACCCAACCCCACCTTGACCAAATTGGTCCCCAAACTGGGAGGCACTTCAGAAAGGCTGCATTTTGTAGTTCTCTTTTCTGGACTGAGTGGCCACCAGCTGATGGTGCTGGAGTCTGTGCCCAAAGGCTAGGTCTCTCACACTGGAGATTGAAACTGTTGTAGGGGTGCGACTCCTCTTTATTCTTTCCCATGTCTCCTCAGATCTATCTAAGGTCCTTTGCCTGACCCAGTACCCCTCTAGACATTTGATTACCCAGTCTACTTAGAGCTTGGCCCTCAAGGTACAGGCATACCAGAAGCTTTGTATCAGCAATATCAACTAATACTTCATAAGTTTTGTTGAAGGAACTTGCCTATTTCAGCTGAGTGGTCTGATTTCCTGGTATAGAGTTAGTCACAACATTCCTGTATTAGTTTAATGCCTACAGAGTCTGTAATGATGTCACCTCTTTCATGCTTGATATTGTGTCCCTTCTTACCCCCCCCCCCCATATCTCCCTCTGTCAGTCTAGCTAGGGATTTATCAATTGTATTAATCTTTTCAAAGAACTAATTAACTTTTGGATTTGTTCATTTTTTCTTTTTCTTTTATTTTTTAAGATTTTTATTTATTTATTTGACAGAGAGAGATCACAAGTAGGCATAGAGACAGGCAGAGGTGGGACAGGGAAGCAGACTCCCCGCTGAGCAGAGAGCCCGATGCAGGGCTTGATCCCAGAACCCTGTGATCATGACCTGAGCCAAAGGCAGAGGCTTAATCCACTGAGACACCCAGGCGCCCGTGTTCATTTTTTCTGTGGTTCTTTTCTACTTTGTGGATCTCTACCTGTATCATTATTATTCTCTTCCTTCTATTTCTGAATTAATTTGTTCTTTTTCACTTTCTTCAGGAAACACAGATCATTGATTTCTTGGGAGTAGACATCAGTAACAGCTTATTATTAGGCTTAAAAACAAGTCTGTATTAGTTTAAATAATAGGAAATTACTTCTTTGTGAATAAAAAATAATTGGCAGGGCACCTGCCAAATTAATTAATTAATTAATTAATTAATTTGAGAGAACACAAGCAGGGGAAGTGGCAGAGGCAGGGGGAGAAGCAGGCTCCCCACTCAGCAGGGAGCCCACTGTGGGGCTCAATCCCAGGACCCTGGGTTCATAAGTTGAGCTGAAGGCAGACACTTAACCAACTAAGCCACTCAGGTGCCCGTAGAGCTTCATTGTAATTCATTTATTGGGCTTATTTCTTTGCATAGGTGTGTGTGTGTGTCTGTCTCTGACATTTCTCTAGGGATTACAATATGTGTACCTCATTCTTCAGTCTACATAGAATTAATATTATACCACTTAGAGTGAAATATAGAAATCTTATCACTACATAGGTCTCTTTGCCCTCCCCTCTAATTTTTTAAAAAAATTTCGTACACTAATGGTTCTTTGGGATATAATGTATATGCATTAAAATATACAAATCTCAAATATATCACTGAATGAGTTTTTTTTTAAGATTTTATTTATCTGACAGAGAGAACACAAGCAGAGGGAATGGCAGGCAGGGAGGGACTCTCTACTGAGCAAGGAGCCCGATGTGGGGCTTGATCCTAGGACCCCGGACCCTGGGATCATGAGCTGAACTGAAGGCAGCCACCCAGGCGCCCCCAATGAATGAATTTTGATATTCTCCCCTCTTTATGTTGTAGTCATACATACTACATCAACATACATTGAACACTACCAATGTTATAAGTTTTGTTTTCAACAGTCATATCTTTTTTAAAAAACATTCATGTGTTTCCTAAAGAACAAAAATTTGCAATGCATTACTTTCTTTACTACCAAAGTTCTGATTTTCTTTCTGATGTCACTTCCTTTCTACCAAAATCACTCTTTAGCCTGCTGGCAAGATTGTTAGTTTTGCATAATTTAAAAATGTTTTTATTTTACTCCCCTTCTTGATATGTATTTTCATTGGATATAGTATTTTGGATTGCTAGGGTTTTTTTCCCCCCCAGCATTTTAAACATGTTGTTTCTCTGCCTTCTGGTTTTCACTATTTCTAACAGGAAACCCATAATCTTTTGCACTGATCTTTATAGGATACATAGTTTTTCACAGACTGTTTTCAGATTTTTAAAATTTGTTTTCAGGAGTTCAATTATGATGTGTCTAGGCATGGATTTCTTTGAGATTACACTGTTTTTCACTGAGCTTTCCGAACCTGTAAACTGACACCTTTTCCAAATTTGAAAAGTTTCCAGTAATTACTTCTTCAAATATTCTCTCTGCTATTATCACAAAGAATGTGGCAGCATTTTCAACTACATGTATGGTCTTATCAGTTATTGTGATTCTGTTCCCTAATACAGATGTCATGAGCTGTCTGGTTCCAAACTCACATCTTCCTAATGCATATTCTATTTATTACAAAAATGCCACAAAAAACAAACAGACCAACAAAACGCCAAAACAACATAGCAATCCTATGACCCTAATGATGCTTTCATGTCAACATCTATTTTGTTGAAATTAATATAGCTCTGTTGTCTTTCTTCAGATTCACATCTGCCTTGTATATCCTTTTCTATTCCTTTACCCTCAACTTGCCCATTTTAAATGTGTTTCTTCTAAAGAACATATGTCTGGATTTGAAGGAAATCCAATGTTAGTATTTGACTTACTTGGGTTTGTTGAACATAGTGGTGCTTCTTAAAATTGCTGACATATTTGGATAGGCTTTCAAATCTTAGTGCTTCCAGTCTCTGGCAGTAAAAACTTGGCCACGTCCCTTCCTCTGTAAAACAGGGATGGTCATCCTGCCCTGAGTGTTGTGAGATGATGTACATAAGTTATTTGGCAGAGTGAACAACACATGTGGATCCTTAATGAAGATTCCTTTTTCCTGATTTCCTCCCCCTTTAGACAAACATGGGAAAACACAAATGTCATGACAAAGTGGGTGGTGGAGATACTCAGAGCACCAGGGAGTGGAGTTTCAGCTCTTCTGTGCCAAAGACAAGGAAAATGGGGGCAGAAAGAGGGGGAGATGGACACTGCAAGCTGGTCGCCAGGCCCTGGGTTGGGTCCTGCACAAGGCAGGTCGTCTTATTCCTGCTTTACAGATGAGCAGTTCACTGAGGTTCAGGGAAGTCACTAATCTGAGGTCCCAAAAGCAGCCCTGGGGAGGAGTAGGGCTCGGCAGCCTGACTTTAGGCCCATATATTTCCATTGCCTGAAGGCTTATTGGAGGCCTGTGTGATCATTTCACTAGTAATGTGTATTTCTCATCTCTGAGCTTTTCCCTATGTCTGAGTCTTTGAGTCTCTCAGCCTTGGTCTCACTATGAGTGGCAGTCTGCCTGTGTGCAGGTGTATCTGGGACTTTCTCAGAGATACTGATACAAGATCTGTTTCCCTGGGTCTCAACCTTCCTGTTCTGAACCTCACTCCTTGGTTGGTCTGTGTGACTCTGCTTACTTGTGACACAGAGGGAATGAGTTCAAGACACAGGGAGAAACACTGGGAGAGATGGTACAGTACAAAACAGTATGGCAGGCCAAATGGCTAACATGTGAATGTGATAGCGTCATCAGAGAGAGGAAGACTGACACCCTAAAAGTTAAGAACAGAAGCGGTGACATCCAGTTACAGACATGGACCCTGAAAGAGGGGCAGGGATACAGAACTGTGAGAGAAGGCCAGAGAGCACTGACAGCATGCTGGCAACCACTGAGTCCAGGGAATTCTGGGGCGATAGAAAGGGCAGGCTCAATATGGTAACATTTTATTGAGGCCACTGTATGCCAGGCTTGTCTGAGTGCTGGGGCTCTAGGAAAATAAGATTCTTCTTGCCCTGCAGGGTGTCAGGGAGACAGCAACCTTTCTCAGGTCGCAGGGTGGAGCATGGCAACTGCCTCCAGGAAGGCACCAGTCATGGTATAATCAATCATTCAACAGACACTGGTCAGAGCTTACTGCATCCTGTGCTGCGGATACTAAGGATAAGACATGGTCCTTGCTCTTGGAAGCTCACAGTCTCTTTGGGAAATACAGACTGTAAGCTCTGGAAGCAGTAAATACAACATGGTAGGAAGTTAAAGAGAAGTTAAGGAGGTGCTCTGGAAGCAAAGAAGGCAAGTTGAAGTCAGCTCAAGGAAGTAGGGAGGGCTTTGTTTGAGAGGGATATGTGAAACATCTGGGAGGAAAGGAGAGGTTTGCAGGCACAGGTACAGAGGCACGTAGGTGGGGGGAAATATGGCTTCTTCAGGAACCACAAGTAGTTCCACAGGGCTGGTGTGTGGAAGGTGGGGCTACCACAGGAGGAGATGAACGGGGGCGGGGGGTCAGGTCACAAATGATCATGAATGGCAGGTGAAGGAGTTTGACATATATCCCTAAGGGCAGTTCTTTGAAACCATTTTCACATCACTGCACACATAGAAAAATGACAGTTTTCACATACACATATAAGGGTACCTGGAGAGGTTGTTTGGGGCCAAGACTTATGTCTTGGCACACTTGTAACCCATTCAGGAAGCTTTGCCAAAGAAGGGGGTGCATTGGAGAGCTTTCTACTATGGAGTGACACAATCAGGTCTGGCTTGCAGAAAGAGCCCCCTGGAGGCTGGTGTGGAGAATGAAATATCGGGGGAAGTCAGAGGAGAGAATGAAGGCAGGAGACCCCAGCTGCAATCCAGATGAGGTGATGAGAGCTCACAGAAGATGACAATGGTGAAGGCGGATTAGAGGTGAGTTTTTGGTAAAGCCAACAGGGCTGATGACTGATGGGACATAGAAGAAGAGGGCAAGGAGAAACAGATGCTGCGCAAGCATCATGTCACACCCTTGATTAGGGAGAATGTAAGAGAGACTGGGGGCCTGGAGAAGGCCTCACAGAAAAGGCAGCCCCACAGGTTGGCCTTGGAGTTAGACATGAACAGGTGGAGCAAAAGAGTAGGTGTGAAGGCACAGAGGTGGGCTGGCATCCCTCCTGGGCTGAGCCGGAGAGGAAAAGCTAAGAGGTAAGTTCAGCTTACCAGGTAAGTTAAGAAGTAAGAAAAGATAAGAGCAGCTACATGGGAACATGAAGCTAGAGCCTTTCTGCCCAGAGCATCTTGGGACCACTGAGTCCCGACAGAAACTTTACTCCAATTGTCATGGCTCTGAAGACCAATCCAGGTCCTCAGCTCAGCTGTCCTTTCTCTGAGATGGGCCTGAGTGGGGTATGGAGAGAAGCAGAATCCTTCTGGAAGATTCTCCTGCTGGCCTGAATAGCTCTGTGTTCATCAGGTGCCTCCATCTGGGTCTCCAAATGCAGAGTTGTTCCCAGACAGCCCCAGAATCTGCCCAGAAGCACCTTATCATTTTAGGGTACTATCAATCACCCACCCTGTTCTCTGTTCCTTTGGAACTTAGGGTTTCTTTTAGATGTTGATCCTCCAAGGGGAAGTTGTTCTGTGTCCCAAGGGCTTTCTTTGGTTATTGAAGGACTGTGATGTGGATTCTCAGGTGAACCATGAGGGCTGAGCTGCGGCTAAAGGCCTTCCCACAGTCACTGCACTTGTATGGCTTCTCTCCCGTGTGGATCCTCTGGTGCTCAATGAGGGAGGAGCTCTGTGCAAAGGCCTTCGGACAAACCTTACACTGATATGGCTTCTCTCCGGAGTGGATTCTCAGGTGGCGGATCAGAGCTGAGCAGTCACTAAAGGCTCTCCCACAAGCGTCACACTTGTAGGGCTTCTCCCCAGTGTGGATGCGCTGGTGCTGAGTCAGATGGGTGCTCTGGCTGAAGGACTTCCCACACTCTTCACACTCATAGGGCCTCTCCCCTGTGTGCACCCGCTGGTGCTGAGTGAGATGGGTACTGCGGCTGAAGGTTTTGCCACATTCCCCACACTTGTAGGGTTTTTCTCCAGTGTGGATCCTCTGGTGCTGAGTTAGGTGGGTGACCCGGCTGAAGGCCTTCCCACACTCTTTACACTCATGGGGCTTTGCCCCGGTGTGGATGACCTGATGCTGGGCCAAGTGAGTGCTCCGGCTGAAAGCTTTCCCACAGTCACTACAGGTGTAGGGTGTCTTCCGAGAATGGCTCTTCTGATGTGTCTCGAGGGCTGAGGGGCTCTGGAATGTTTTTCCACATTCACCACACTTGGAAGACCTCCTCCCTGAGAATATGCATGGAGGCTCTGTCCTATCACCATCTATTGCATCAAATTTCTCTTCTGGTGTCTTCTCTTTTGAAGTGAAATTTGGCCACACATTGGGACTATTCCCCAAAGCACCAGATTCACAGCTGGGCTGGTCAATGGGAACATCCTTGTGAGGCTCTGAAGTTTCCCTCAAATCCATCTCTTGGGGGACAGACTTCGTCCAGGTTTCCCCCGAGAGTCCTGCCTGCCTCTCTGAGCTGCCCTCAGGTTCACAAGCATCACCAAAGGTGGGTCCCAGGGAAATACCTCCCATAAGGGTTTCAGTGGCCCTGTCTAATGGCTCTGACTCTTCCAAATCACTCTGCTTGCAGTTTGCCTCTGAGAGCTTGGCTTTCGGGTCCCATCCTGAAACAATCCAAACCACAGTGTCACCACTCTTTCCACACAGGGCTCCCCAACTCGGCCTGGTCTGACTCTATAAGGGGAGACACAGCCACTCCTAACATTTGGCCCCATTTCCAAAGGAAAGTTTCTCATTTGGTGTCCTGGATGACAAAAGGGCATGGGGCTGTCCTCCCACACCATCAAAAACTGGATCACAGGTTTCAATCCCCCCTCCCCACAAGTCTCATTCTTCAAGGCTGCTGATTTTTGCTCAAGTATCAGAAGGAAGACTCTGATGTTGAACTGAACTGAAGGAGTGAGAGCGAGAGCAAGTAAGCACGCACAGGGGTTCTTCTTTGCCAAGTGCCTGCATACTCGCTTCCCCTGGGCAGGCCCCAGCTCTTGGTGCCTTCCCCATGGACCTAGACACCTACTGAGCATTTTCTGCAGGTGCTCAGTAAATACTGGCTGAATGAGGGAATTAATTCCAGATGCTCACAACTGTGCAGTTTCCTACAGTAGACTCTACCTCGAGCCCTAAGTAGACAAGTGCTGCTGAGGATGAGTGGTGACACACCTGCCTGGCTTCCCTAAGACCCCAGGAGGACTGAGGCCCACTCTTTCTAAATGGCTGTGGAGGCAGAGTATGGTTAAAAGGAAGCTGGAGACTGGGTTGTGTATGAGTCAGTGGCATGTCTGAACTGACCTTTGAGCTGAAGTGATCCTTGAGGGGTGCACAGGGCACCTGGGGACAGTGAATAGCATCGTGCACTGGACAGACCCCAGGAAGATATGGGAGAAGGCATATAGCTGCTGCTTGAGTCCACAGTGGGGCCCCAGCTCTGCCGCTGGCCAGCTCCAGGGCCTTGCGCAGTCTTGCTTTTGTCTGGCCCTGCTTCCCCACCTGTGCCAGAGGGACCCACCACCGCTCGCCTCCCAGGGGTGCTGGTCATTCTTGGACTCTTGTTATGTGCTAGTCTCCAAGTACAGTGGGTCATTTCCATTGCCTCGTTTCAGCTTCAGTCTGCTCTCACAAGGACATACTGCAACGACTGCACTTCAACAAGGAAACAGGCCCAGTTGAAGGAAGGTCTTGAGTAACTAACTGGTACAAGATGACACAGTTAGCTAGCAGCCAAGTTGAGATTTCAACTGTAGATCTCAGCTTTCCTCCTCTAAGCCTACAGATGTCCTCCTAACTCCCCAGCCTCTCCAGCCACATGCTTGGTCCCACATCTCCCTTTCTTCCTCTATTCTAGAAATATCACACAACCTGCCTTTCCAGAATTCACTGGTCCTTATTGTACCACTGGCCCGTCACCTCCCACCATTCCCTCTGCCTGGACTGCCAGGTCCTTCTTGTCTCAGTGCCATATTGCCTTTTCTCTGAAAACCTCGACCCTGCAGGAAGATGGGGTCATTACCCTTGTCCCCATGACCTCTGCCTGGGCACAGCTGATGGGGCCAAGGGAAAGCACATGACTACCCTCTCCAGAAAAGTCTGCTTCTTAAGGAGCTAAAAAAGAAATCATCCTAACAGCCCCAGTTCCCACTGTGTTTAATCTGTGCCAGGCATTGACACTGAGGTAGGTATTATGACTGCAATTCCCATTTTATTGACAGGGAAACAGAGGCACAAGAAAGTCACATGACCAGGAGGAAGAAGAGCAGTGGCTGGATCTACGAACCCTTGATCATACTTTTGTTCTTCCTACTCACAGCACGCCTCCTCCCAGGTCCTGGGATATACACGCTATCTGCTACCATCACGCCTGGCCACACCAGGCCAGGCCCTTCTGGGAGGAGCCTTCACTCCCTGCTCTCAATTGTCCTGCCATCCTTTCTGCGTCCTACAGGCCCTCCCAGGGCTGGGATATTGGTGTGGGTCCCCCAAATCAACAGTGCCCACTCTAGTTAAGGGCAAGACTGACTCAGCCAGATCCTAGAGGGCCAGCAGAGGGAGGAATCAGAGAAGACACAAGGAGACACTGGGTATTTCTGTCACTCCCGCCCCCACCCTCACAGGCTTCCAGCCCCCAGCAGTCTGGTTTTCCTTGCTCATGTTAGTCCCTGGGATCTGGTCATCCAAAAAACAAGCACAAGACCCCAACCAGTTCAGCTGGCCTCAGCCCAGGAATCTTTTACTGTTCTTCCTGGGGGTTTCTACACTGGTAAGACATAAGTCTGGGTTGCTGAGCCAATATTATCTCCAATGAGGATAGAAGCTGCTTAAGAGTAAAGCTAGGGGCACCTGGGTGGCTCAATTGATTAAGTGTCTGCCTTTGGCTCGGGTCATGATCTCAAGGCCCTAGGATTGAGCCCCCTCGTCAGGCTACCTGCTCAGTGGTGAGTCTGCTTCTCCCTCTTCCTCCCTGCCACTCCTGTGCACTCTCTCTCTTAAAAAAAAAAAAAAAAAAAAAGGAAAAGGAGAAGAAAGAGAGAGAGAGAGAGAAACTAATATAGGATAACCCAACTGAGAAGCAGAATGAGAAAAAAAGAGTCCTGATACCATCAACAGAACTCCTGAATATAGCCACGAAGCCTCCCTACTTTGCTTCAGTCAGTTTGGGCTGGGATTTTGGTCATTAGCAATCAAAACAGATCTGCTTAGCACAGTGTGTGAGAGTCTGGGTGAGGTACAAAGGTGACGAGTGCGTGTGTGAGCGACCCCAAGCCCAAACCCTGCACTCCCACATTCCAGTCCGGGCTCTGCCCTCAGTGTGCTGTGAACAGTTACCAGCTGTTCCGCCTCACCTCTCTTGTCGAGTGCCCGAGTCAGACCTTCCACCAGCATGGCAGCCTCCTCACCACTCTTGGGGAACTGGGCACCCACCCAGGACTGCATCTTGGGGGGCAGTGCCCCCAGGAACTGCTCCAGCACCAGCAGCTCCAGCATCTGCTCCTTGGAGTGCGCCTCGGGCTGCAGCCACTGGTGGCACAGCTCACGCAGCCGGGCCAGTGCCTCATGTGGGTTGGATGCCTCCTCATAGCAGAAGCGCCGGAAGCGAAGACGAGCAGCCTCAGGGTGGGCGGTGTGGCCAGAGCTAGATTCCTGGATCTCAGAGAGGGTGGCCTCCTCATCCTCCACCTTCACACGCAGGAAGCCTTCCTGTTCCCAGGGCGCTGGGCTCAGAGGACTCTTGGGGATGGCCATCAAGCAGCAGCACAAAAGGGAGGCACAGGAGGGCTGGAGTGTTGGAACTGGGTCTGCAGGAATGCCAGAACTTTGTCATGGTGTGGAACTTGGGGCTCTGCTCGTACCTGTAGAGCAGGGCAGATGCAGACTGGGGGCCTGTGAGATGTGACTCATTCTCACAGAGACATAGATGCTCAAAATAATCAGGTGCTAAGCACCATTCTAAACGTTTGTATATAGTAACTCATTTAAAACTCACAACAAAGTCAGGAGGTGGGAACTTCCTTTCCATTGTATCGATATGAAAACAGATAGAAAGGAGAAGAGTTGCCCAAAGATTCCCAGATACTGAAGGTATGGGGAGTTGCTGAGCTGTAAACCAAGGCAGCCTGAGCCCATGGATGGTCTGCTTACAGTGCTCTTCCCACACAGAACCAGATCTCCCTCCCCTCACACACACTCCTCAGGTAGCTACACACGGTCATTCACTCACTTTATTTGCTAATTATTTTGTAGCTTCTGAGATGGATACTTATATAATTGACATTCAGCCTTTCTTCCTTTCCTCTTTTCTAATACATTTACTTAAGGTTATAAATTTCCTTCTAAACAAAGCTTTAACTGCATACCCATAAGTTCGATGTTGCATTTTCATTATCATTTAATGAGTTCAGAATATTTTCTCATTTTCGTTGTAGTTTCTTCCTGACCCATGGGTTATTTAGAAATCTACTTTCATTTCCAAACAATTGGGGTTTTCTAGTTATCTTCTTATTGTTGATTACCAGATTAAGACTGTTGTGCTCAGAAAATGTGCTTTAGTCATTTTTAATCCTTTGAAATTTGCTAAGACTTGGTTTGTAACCCAATATATAGTTAATTTTAGTCAGTGTTCTGCATAAACTTAAAAAATAATGCAAAAAATTAAAAACAGAACTACCCATACAATCCAGCAATTCCATTTCTGGGCATTTATCTGAAGAAAATGAAAACACTAACTCGAAAAGATATATTCACCCCTATATTCACTGCAGCATTATTTATAATAGCCAAGATATGGAAGCAACCTAAATGTCCAACAACAGATGAAGGGATAAAGAAGATGCGGCATATATATATCATATATATCCATATACACATGATATGATACATATACAAATGATACATGATATACATGATACACATATAATGTCATACATATATGTGATATACGCAGATAGATAGATATAGATATATATATCAGCCATAAAGAAGAATAAAATCTTGCCGTTCATGACAACATGGATGGACCCTGAGGTATTATGATAAGTGAAATAAATCAGAGAAAGACAGATACCATTTGATTTCACTTACATGTGGAATCTAAAAAACAAACAAGTGGACATACAAAAGAAAACTAGATTCAGGGACGCCTGGGTGGCTCAGTTGGTTGAGTGGCTGCCTTCGGCTCAGGTCAAGATCCCAGGGTCCTGGGATCAAGTCCCACATCCGGCTCCTTGCTCAGCAGGGAGCCTGCTTCTCTCTCTGCCTCTGCCTGCTTGTGTGCGCTCTCTCTCTCTTATTTTTATTTTAAATTTATTTTAAATATTTATTTAAATTTATTTATTTATTTATTTAAATTTATTTATTATTCTTATATTTATTTTAAATAAAATCTTAAAAAAAAAACAACACAACAACAACTAGATTCATAGATACAGAGAACAGACTGATGGCTGCCAGAGAAGGGGTTTTGGGACTGGGTGAAAGGGATCAAGAGATACAAACCTGCACTTATAAAATAAATAGGTTATGGGGATGTAATGTATAACACACAGAATATAGATCATGATATTGTATTAACTTTTTATGGTAAGAAATGGTAACTAGACTTATTGTAGAGCATTTTACACTGTGTATGAATTCTGAATCACGGTTGTACATCTGAAACCAATAAAATGTTGTACATTAACTATACTTCAATTTAAAAAATGCAAAGCCTTCCCGGATAAATGAAGGAAGATAAACAAATGATGACAGATAAACAACTTCATCAACATTAAAAACTTTCATGATTTGAAGGACACCAACAAGAAAGCAAAAAGGCAACCCATAAAATGGCAGGAAACATTTACAAAATATATATGATAAGGAACCTGTATCTAAACAATTCCATAATAAAAAGACAAATAATCCAGTTAAAGAACGGGCAAAGGTTTTGACTAGACATTTCTTCAAAGAAGATATACAAATGGCTAAGAGGCAACATGAAAAGATGCTCAACCACAGAAATCCAAATCAAACTCCCAATGAGATACCACTTTACACCTGCTAAGATGGCTAAAATCAAAGAGGTAACAGGGGCGCCTGGGTGGCTCAGTTGGTTAAGCGACTGCCTTTGGCTCAGGTCATGATCCTGGAATCCTGGGATCGAGTCCCACATCAGGCTGCCTGTTTGGCAGGGAGTCTGCTTCTCCCTCTGACCCTTCTTCCCTTTTCATCCTCTCTCTCTCTCATTCTCTCTCTCTCAAATAAATAAATAAAATCTTAAAAAAAAAAGAGAGAGGTAACAAATGTTGGTTGGCATTTGAGCCATGGCCTTGGGCACAGGGAGAAGCAAACCTTAGTAAAGTAAGTCCCCAATCCCGAAACCTTTCTGTGGCAGCTGGCAACTTCTGGCAAAACTGTGTTCGAGCCCCTAGAAGCTCATTTGGACCTCTTGTCACCTTGTCCTTGCCATCATCCCCAACCCCCATCTTTACAGCCTTCGTCCCTGTTATTCTCATGTTTTGCGATCTCTCTCCGCACCTAAATTCTCCTCCTCCAGACTGCGCTTTGCCTGCCTTCGGCTCCAAGAGCTGTCCAAGCGCTTGGAACAAGCTAAGTGAATGCCCTGGGTCTCTCTTTCCTATAGCTCTGGCCGTAACCACATGTTACCCCAGAGAGACCCGGCAAGCGGGAGCAACAGCGCCCAGGGCACGGCCTACGTCACGTGCATAGTAAACAGGTGCTGAGCAAATGGGGACCGGGGAAGGCTGGGCATGGTCACCCACAGACGTGGGGAGTCACTGTACAGGGGAGGGGAAGCAGAAGGGACGGCAGTAAGTGCACCGAGATTCCAAGCTCCCTTTTGGACACCGGGAGCTTCTATTCTGGAAAATTCCTGATGACAGTCGCTGAAACACACGGACATGGAACCGCCTCAGCCCATCCCCCTCCGCACTGACCGCACATCAGGTCAAGGTCCCCGATTCGTGAGTGTTCAGCCAACCGAAGACAGTGGTCCTCACTTGTGGCTGTCCTGACAACTGACCTACCTCAGAGGGCTGCTGTGAGGTCACCCAAGGCGCTCCATGACGAACGTGCAGCAGCGGCCGGCACTGGCGAACACGTGGTGGACACACCCAGTCCGCGGACTCCACAGCCTCCTGCCGGGTTAAGCACACAGAAGCTGCTGGGGACACATCCACAAACCCGGGTGGGTGGCCGCCGTCCAAGAGCTGCAGCTGCGGACGCGGCGAAGCACAGACCCAGTAAACTCTGCTTAGCAGCCCCGTTCCAGCGGGCCCGGCAACGTCTTAGCCACACGGTCGCACGCACACAGCCTACCTCAGGCGCGGCGTCAGCCACACCCCCGAATCCACCCGGGCACTCCCAATCTCTGTGTCACTCCCAGTCAGGGCAGGAGCCGCAGGCCCTCACAGCGGCGCCAACGCCCCCGCGAACCCCGTCAATCCGCGGCTCTGAGCCGCGCGCCCCGCAGCCACACCCCCACGTTCCCACTCCTGACCGCACACAACAAGCCGCGGGAGCGCAAGCCCCCAGCCCCGTCGGCCACACACCACAGCGAGCGGCCCGTCAGAAACGCGCGCCCGCGGCGTGGCGCCGCTGCAGCCCACTCTCAGGCTGCATCCCCGTCCGGGGGCCCCACGCTCGGGCAGGAGTTCTACACTCGGCTGGGACGGCCGTCACGCGGCCCTCCAGTCGAGCCGCTCGTGGTCAGCGCCTCAGTGCCCGCCGGCGGGTCGGTCCCGCACGCCTCGCACAGGCCGCCGCACGAGCTGGCGGCTTCGGGGCCTGGAGGGTTCCTCTCCCGCCGCGACCCCAGCGGACCGCCCCAAGACTCACCTCACCCGCGCGGCGGGAGCCACTTCCGGGAGCTCACCGGGAGGCGCCCGCTCGTCGGGACCACGACTCCCAGAATGCGCCGCGCTGTCCAGCAGCGCGCCCGCCCGCCGGGACCACAATTCCCAGAATGCGCCTCGCCGTCCCGCGGGCGCGCGGGCTCGGCGGAACCACAATGCTCAGGGTGCTCGCGTTTCAAGCTCCGCAGCCCGCACGCCGCCCTCCCGTCCTCCCGGATTATAAGCCCCAGAAAGCCCCGCGTCCCCTCCTGCGCACCCTGGGGGCACGACGGTAGTTGCAGTGCGGGCGGGTAGTGGGCAGAAGGCTGGCCCACTGTGGGGTTGTGGCGGCCGTGAGTGGAGAGTTGGGCCAGGGGCTGTGCGGGAGGTGGAAGCGTGCACCGTGCGTGGGGGTGAGGGGTGACGGTGTCGGTGTGAGGGGTGTCACCGTGTGTAGCATGTGTTGCTTTTTGAGACCATATACAGGTGATTGCACGTGTTTGTCCTTTGTGGCTGTAGGTGCTCCACAGTCTAAGGTGAATGTGTTATTCGCTGTGACCACGTCTGTGGGTAGTTCTTGTGTGTGTAACTTGTGCGTGTGCTCTCTGTGTTAGTCACCATATGTGATAATCCTGCAGCACGGTGTGGATGTCACATTGAAAGAGGGTGTCTGGTGGTGGTACCCAGGAGGGCCGGATACAGCAGGAGGGTCCCAGACTGTGCAGAATTGCTCTGTGATGGTGCAGGGACTGTGACTGTGATCGCGGATGTGACTGTGTGATAGTGTGGATGCCTGAATGTGTGACTGTATGTGAGAACATGTCCTCTGTGGAGAGTCTGAGCAGGAGTCTCCGGCTGGGGGCGGAGGACAGGGTGGGTAGGGGCCCAGCCTGTGTGGTGAGGCTTTGAGGTTGGCCTGGCCCATGCTTACTGACCCCAGCCTGTAATCATGGCCCCTTCTGCTCGTCAGACCTTTGCCTGCAGCCAGAATGAGCACCTTGTGTCTTCCACAGATGTGCACTGAGCAGTAAGGGCCAATGCCATCCCAGATGGGACCTGCAGTGAAGACGACAGGCACCGCCTGCCTCTATGGAGCAGACGTTGTTGTTGGGAAGGCAGACAGTAATCAGAGACACAAAAACTGCTTCTGAGGAGGTGGCATCCCAGCTGAGTCCCGAATAGAGGGAAGAGGCAGAGTGTTTCAGTAGATGGAATGCTAATCCCAAGAGTCTGAGGCGGGTACAGGCAAGGAGGTCCAGCTGGAGTGGATTGAGGGAAGGACACAGCAAAGGATAGGGACGGAATTGGGAGGCCTGTGGGGGCAGATGGTGCAGAGCTTATGGGCCATGTGTGGACTTGGATGTCTACCCTGAGAGAGGTAGGAGCCATGGGAAGCCTTTGGCCAGAGGACTGTGCTTTGATTTAGCTCTTTGTAGGATTCCTCTGGCTGTTACAGGGGAAGACTCCTGGGGTGAGGGTAGAGGCAGGAAGACCTAGGAGGTGAGTGCTGCTGGAATCCCGGGGAGCAGGGTAGGTTGGATCAGGATGGTAGAGGTAGAGGTATTGCTAAGTGGTCAGATACAGGTCTGTTCTGAAGACGGAACAGACCAGCTCGATGGGTTGAAGCGCAGCATCCAAGGGGAGAGCAAGGCTGGCCCGGGAGCCTGAGAGTGTTTTAGTTTGCTATAGCTGCCATAACTAAATACCACAGACTGGGTGACCTACACAGTAGACACTTATTTTCTCACAGTTCTAGAAGCTGGAAGTCCAGGATCAAAGTATTGGCAGGGTTGGTTTCTCCTGAGGCTTCTCTCCTTGGCCACGTTCTTGCTCTGTCATCACGTAGCCTTTCCTCATTAGCACACCCCTGGTGTCTCTCCCTCCCAGTCACTGCATTAGGCCCACCCATATGACTTCGTTTAATGTTTGTTATCTCTTTAAAGGTCCTGTCTCCAAATACAGTCACATTCTGGGATATACCAGGCGTTAGGTTAGGGTGTTAACGTGTGAATTTTGGTGGGACGCAGTTCAGCCTGTAATGGGACGAAGGGGCATTGGTATGAGTGTGGGGATACTTTCTGGGAGGCTTCTGAGGGCAGGGGAGAGAGGGCAACAGCCAGAGGAGAGCCAGGTGCCAGGGAATAACGAGCCTGGATTGACAGTAGGTGTGGGGTGACCTAGAAAGTCGACGGGAGCTTTTCTCAGGGCCTTCCTCTCTGTCCAGATTAGGAGTCTGTGCTGTTAGAGCAGAGATGAGTCTTGCCCTTTCTGTGACCTGAGGCCGGGGCATCCTTGGTGCTTAGCACAGGTCAGAGCCCCAAGAAGAGTTGTGAAGAATGAATGGCGGAGTGACAGTATTCCTTTCTTGAAGCTGCTTATCTGGATTCTGTCTTACTTTCCATCATCACTGTGGCCCTTCCACTCCACACCCCAGACTTTGGGAGACTCCTTTATGCTTATTCTCTGATTACTGGACCAGTGCTCTAGACCTCTGGGTTTTCCTGAATAGACTCTCCTCTCTTCCTCTCTCTCTTTCTCATCTTCTCCCCAGAATTCAAACCCCATCTTTTATTCCTCTTAATTTGGCAGTTATGTCAGTCAGCTATTGCTCTGTAATGAACAGTTACGACAGTTCACTAACCGACAGCAGTAAGCACTTATTTCTCTCATGAGTCTAAGAATTGGCTAATCCGGGCTGGGCTGCGCTCCAGGCTATAGGTTGGGTCAATCTCTGCTACATTTATCTTGTATGGCTCATAGGGCAAGTTATCTCATGGTGATGGCAGAGATGCCTGCCGGCTTGAGGCCCAGGCTCAGAACTAACATACTAGCAACTCCACTCAGATTCTGTTGGCCAAAGCAAGTCACATGGCCACACCCAAAGTCAAGGAAGAGGCATCCATGCTGCCTTTGGTGAGAACCACAAATATGGCCAAGGGTATGTACACAAGGAGGGGTGGAAAACTGAGCCGTTAATTTTGTCCACTTCATCAATACTTTTGTTTTTTTTCAGCTTAGAAAGTCAACAGAGTTGACATTTGTGATCTTGGTTTCTTTCAGATCAAGGACGGTGACCACAGAGGATATTCAAAGAGCTGCTGCAGTTCATCATGGCGGTAACAAGGGAGGTCATCAGAAAAGAGAACTCACAGGGCTCTGCCTTCAAAGATGCTGATGCTCCTGAGGCCTCCTCAGGGAACCAGAACAGAGATGCTACTGAGGAGACTTTTCCAGGTAAAAAAATTTTTAGAAAAGGTCATTCTCCAGTAGACCTTTGGGGAATAGTCAATAGACTAGAATCTCCTAGTATGGGGAGAGGTTATAGGCAGTAAAGTTGTGAGAAGGGGGGACGCCTAAGTGGCTCAGTCACTTAAGCGTCTGCCTTTGGCTCAGGTCATGATCCCAGGGTCTGGGATCAAGTCCCGCATGGGGCTCCTTGCTCAGCGGGGAACCTGCTTCTCTCTCTGCCTGCTGATCCTCCTGCTTGTGTTCTCTCTCTCTGACAAATAAATAAATAAAATCTTTTTAAAAAAAGTTGTGAGGAGTGTCAGGATACCTTCCAGCTCTATAAAAAAAGAGAGTGTTGCTGTGGAAAACAAACCACATGTTAGGTGCACATGGAGGAAGCTTTGAGCATGTGCCAGAGGCAATTGTGTCCTAGGCTGCCTGTGTGGACAGGAGTCCCTGCAGGTTCAGCTTGTATTGGAAGAGTTTCAGGCAGCACTTGGCCCTCCCTGTGCACAAGAGGACTCACACTGGGAAAAAGCCCTATCCATGTAGCACCTGTCCATGTAGCACCCGTGGGAAAGTCTTTCGGTGCTGGTCTAACCTCGTTGATCACCAGAGGATCCATACTGAAGTGAAACCCTATGAATGCCATGAGTGTAGAAAAGTCTTCCTTTCCTGGTATATAGTGTGCTAAAAAGTACACCAGAGGACCCACCCCAGAGGGAAGTGGTACGAATGCAAGTAGTGTGGCAAAGCCTTTCCGGGGAGCTTGGACCTATGGAAGAGCCCTGGTGGCTATGCTCTCTCCATGCCCCACGTTATCTCCCATCGTCCATAAGGCCTAAGGCATGTCCTCTCTCTCATCTTACACCTACACTCTCATTGCTTCCCTCCTCGTTGCCAGAGTTTGCCCTTTTACCTGGTTCTCTTTCCATATTCTTTTCCCTTTAAAACTTAACTCCCTTCTTTTTAATCTATAGCTCACATACCTCAAGTTCATCCTTCTAAAGTGTGCAGTTCACTTTTCTTTTTTTAAAAGATTTTATTTATTTATTTGACAGAGATCACAAGTGGGCAGAGAAGCAGGCAGAGAGAGAGAGGAGGAAGCAGGCTCCCTGCCGAGCAGGGAGCCTGATGTGGACCCTGGGATCATGACCCGAGCCGAAGGCAAGGCTTTAACCCACTGAGCCACCCAGGCGCCCCTGCAGTTCACTTTTTATTTTTTTTTTATTTTTATTATTTTTTTTCAAAGATTCTATTTATTTATTTGACAGAGAGATCACAAGTAGGCAGAGCAGCAGGCAGAGAGAAAGAGGGGGAAACAGGCTCCCTGCTTAGCAGAGAGCCTGATGCGGGGCTCAATCCTAGGACCCTGGGATCATGACCTGAGCTGAAGGCAGAGGCTTAACCCACTGAGCCACCCAGGTGCCCCATGCAGTTCACTTTTTAATATATTCACAAGGTTGTGCAAAGACCACCCCTGTCTAATTCCAGAACACTTTCCTCACCCCCCAAAACAAACCCCATACCCATTAGCAGTTACTCCCTATTCTCCGATCCCCAGCCTCTGACAGCCATTAATCTGCTTTCTGACTCCATAGATTTGCCTGCACTGGTATTTTGTGCACATGGCCCCTTCTCGTTTTCTCACCACTGGTAGACACACCACATGGGTCCTAATCCAAGAAATTCTGTGCTTTTTCCCTGTCAAGCATTGAACTGGGCTTTGGCCTGTGGGTGGCATTGGTTGCCCTCATCTCCTTGGGTCTTCTTGGCCTCCTCTGTGCTTTTCTGCCTTTTGTTGTCAAAGGAACAACCCCAGGATGCTCACCCCCAGTAATCATAACAAGAGACCACATTTTTATTGGGCCCCTTTTGTGCACCAGGCACTCTCTGGGCGGTGCTGGTTAATCCAGTTTCCCGGCTCTGCTGTGATCATCTCTTTCTGCACCACCGAAGGCTTTACCTCTGGCAGCTGCTGCTTTTTTTTTTTTTTTTTTAAGATTTTATTTATTTATTTGAGAGAGAGACAGAGAGAGCAGGAGAGGGGAGAAGGTCAGAGGGAGAAGCAGACTCCTCATGGAGCTGGGAGCCCAATGTAGGACTCGATCCTGGATCATGACCTGAGCCGAAGGCAGTCACTCAACCAACTGAGCCACCCAGGTGCCCTACCTCTGGCAGCTTCTGCTTTCCAGCTCTCAGCCCTGTCTTCTCTCCAGCCCAGCTTCACATCACTGGTGCCTCCCTGCCTCCAAGCAGAACTTGCCTTTCCACCCACCTACCAGGGAAAAGAGCCCCACATTTTTCCTGATTTCTCTTTTATTACTTCCATAAACCATTGTTCCTGTTTTCCCCCGGGTACAACTGGTTGTACTCCACTGGTCTGGTTTGTGTCTAGAGAGGCTGTGTTGGTTTCCTATTGCTGCTCTAACGAATTACCACAAATGTAGTGGTTTATAACAACAAAGATCTTTCTGGAGGTCAGAAGTCCATAATGGGTCTCAAGGGGCTAAAATCGCCCTAGTGGCAGGGGCAGTTCTTTCTTGAGACTCCAGGGGAAAACTATTTCCTTGTCTCTTCTACATTCCTTGTTCCTATCTGCATCAATGTCATCTCATTTCCTTCTCTGACTCTGACCCTCTTTGCCTTTCTCTTTCACTTAAAAGGATCTTTGTGATGACACTGGATCCACCTGGTGACCCAGGATTCTCTTCCCCCTCCCCGTCTGCACATTCTCTTTTGCCGAGTAAGGTATCATATTCACAGGTTCTGGGGATTATGATGTGGGCATCTTTAAGCAGGGAGAGGAGGCATTATTCTGCCTACCACAAATCCAGATTGCACTGGTTTGGTGTTTGGTTTGGTCACCCAGATTTTTATCCAGGCAATTCTCACGTGTAGGTGAGGCTGGGAACCACTGGCTAAGGAGCGGGGGGATTCAATAGGAAGTACAGGCTATCGGGAGGGGTCCGGCGGATCTCAGTTCCCAGTTGTGCTTCTTACTCTCTCCTGCTCAGGGAGATGATTCTACTTCTCTGGGTCTCTACTTTCTCCATAGCATGGAGATAATAAACCTGACTCTATAACATGGAGAATTGGAAATAAGAAACTCTCACGTCAGGGCACATGGATGGCTCAGTCACTAAGTGTCTGCCTTTGGCTCAGGTCATGATCTCAGGGTCCTGGGATCGAGCCCTGCATCTGGCTCTCTGCTCTGCTCTGCTCTGCTTGGCGGGGAGCCTGCTTCCTCCTCTCTCTCTCTGCCTGCCTCTCTGCCTACTTGTGATCTCTGTCTGTCAAATAAATAAAATCTAAAAAAAAAAAAGAGAGCGTCTTCTATCAGTGTGTGAGCGTGCGATGTTTTGTGAGGGTGTGTTTAAGTGCAGGTGCACATCACCCAAGGAGTGAAGTGACAGCCTCGAGGCCCCATGGACTCCCCCTTGCCTCCTACCCCAGGACAGTCCAGCTGGGCCGGGAGGCCCAGTCTCTGCCTCCCGCAGCCAGTGCCCGCAGCTCCCCTGCCCTCTGCACAGTGTCTGAACAGCTCTCTGCAGACAGATGTTCAATATGAGACACACACAGGTGCGCCATCAATAGGAATGGGCAGAGAACTTGAAGACTGGCCTTCTGGGGAAAGTGAATCGCCCAGGGACATTCTGTGGGTACCATCCTGCTCCTATGTGGTGCTATGCCAGCCTCTGCCCTGACCGTCAGATCCCATAAGAGCTGGGTGTTTCCCACCTGCCACCCTCTCCCCCGGTGGGGCTGTTCGTGCCAGCTGTTGGTGGCACTTCTTTCTCATCACCCGACTGCAGCCAGTCTGTAACTGTCACTGACCTGCCTCAGGTGGAAGGTGCTTCCTGGTGGAACAACACTCACACTGCACATATTTTCTCTCCAAGTTAACACGTTCAATTCTTGCCGGGAGGTGTTCGCCATCCCCATTTCATAGACAAGAACATGAAGCAGGGAGTAAAGACCCAGAGTGCCTTGGGGTCATGCTGGACTTCAAACCCATGGAGCTGGATTTAGCTGGTTCTTAGGCCCGACCACCCTGAAGGAAGGAAGCAGACTTCGCTGAGAGCTGGCCCATCCCTCCTTGTCCCTCTACCTTGCTGCCAGGACACAGTCCCTGTTTTTACAGGGGCTGAGTGGGGGGTCTGTGGCAAGCCCGCCCCATCTCCCTGGTTCACTCACTCATTCCCTCCCAATTTTGTCCCAGCCACATGCCAGGGGATGGGTCTATGGAGGCACCTGAGACAAGTGTGTGCTGAAGGGGCTCTGGGTCCAGAGTGGGCTCTGAACAAGGACATGGACAATGACAACACAATGTTCATACTGCCACGGGGGACACGAGGGGAAGACAGGCTGCTTCTGATTCAGCCAGTGAGGAGGGGCCCTGGAGCTGATGCTGAGGACAGGAGACCAAGCTGGGCTTGGACAACACAGGGATGACTGGAAATGAACCCGGAAAGATGGGGTATGGTGGGTGAGTGCAGGGGCTTCAAGGCCAGACCACATCCTGACGGCCACAAAGAACCCCTGAGTGAGGCTGTGTGGGAAAGTGAAAGGCTCACACCTGTGATGGGATGAAGGAATGGCTCCAGCAGGCACGTAACCAACGTCTAGACTGAGCAGTGGCTTGCCAGCTCCTACTTTCTGCCTTTACCTAAGTCAGCGGATGGTTCAACCTGCTTCTTCAGGTGGGACCCAATCACCCTGCCATTTTTGAGTCTCAAGAGAACGGCAAATTCTAGAGCTGCCTCCTTATAGTAAATACCCCTTGCATTTGCGGAAAGGGATGGAGGGACTATTCCCTCTCTGTCCCCATCTGCTAACTCATATATTTTTATCCTGAAAAGTGAGTGGATTCTAGCCGGGGTCCTCTGGCAGTGGTTTAACCTCTCAAAATCTCAGCTCCTTGGGGCGCCTGGTGGCTCAGTCGGTTAAGCATCTGACTCTTGGTTTCAGCTCAAGTCATGGTCTTGGGGTCATGATTGGGTCCTGTGTCAGTCTCCATGATCAACACAGTCGGCTTGGGATTGTCTCCTCTACCCCTACCCTCCTCAAATAAGTAGATCTTAAAACAACTACAATAACAACAACAACAACTCAGCTCCTTGTCTCTAAAGTGGGGATAAAAATATCTGCATCCCAGGGGTGCTGAGAGGATGAATGAAACAATGGGTATAAGTGCTTACCAAGTGCTAAGGTCTTACTTGAATGTCACCGGCTCAAATGATTTTAATGAAGTCCTTGTGTTGAAGCTATTGAATGACACACAATGTCTTTTTTAAAGACTGCAACTTTGGGCGCCTGGGTGGCTCAGTCATTAAGCATCTGCCTTCAGCACAGGTCATGATCCCAGGGTCCTGGGACTGAGTCCCACGTTGGGCTCCCTGCAGGGAGCCTGCTCTTCCCTCTCCTGCTCCTCCTGCTTGTGCTCTGCCAAATAAATAAATTAATTAAAATAAAATAAAATACCACGACTGTGACACACCACATTTCAGCATTACAAACCTTACTTTCTGGCCGAAGAAAAAAACAAAACCATATGGCCTGAGTTAATACAAGGCACCAACAACTGAAAAAGCATCTTTTTTTTTTTTTTAAGGATTTATTGGGGCACCTGGGTGGCTCAGTGGGTTAAGCCTCTGCCTTTGGCTCAGGTCATGGTCTCAGGGTCCTGGGATCAAGCCCCGCATCGGGCTCTCTGCTCGGCAGGGAGCCTGCTTCCCCCTCTCTCTCTCTGCCTGCCTCTCTGCCTACTTGTGATCTCCCTCTCTGTTAAATAAATAAAATCTTAAAAAATAAATAAAAGCAAGGATGGGGGCTCCTGGGTGGCTGGTTTTTGCCAGATGTCTTGTGCACTTCTGTAATTTGTGACGTTTGTGTATGTGTGTGTTTCTGTGTCCTGTCTTAGTTCATGCCCAGTCTTCTCTCTCATGGAAATGTTCTCACACTCTAAAATAAATGAATCTTAAAAAAGCAATATTCCGGGGTGCCTGGGTGGCTCAGTGTGGTTAAGCCTCTGCCTTCAGCTCGGGTCATGATCTCAGGGTCCTGGGATGGAGCCCCGCATCAGGGTCTCTGCTCAGCAGGGAACCTGCTTCCTCCTCTCTCTCTCTCTGCCTCTCTGCCTACTTGTGATCTCTCTCTCTGTGTCAAATAAAATCTTTACAAAAAAGAATTTATCCACTTTAGAGAGAGAGCTTGTGCACTCTCTCTAAAGTGGATAAAAGCTCAACTGACTGAGCTATCCAGGTGCCCTGAAAAAGCATCTTTTTAAGTTTCATGTTTTTGGGGTTTTGTTTTTAATTTCATTTTTGCCTTGGCAAAAACTGAAACGACTGGTCCAGACCTGCTGGGACCGTGGTCTCTCCCACCTGGTGTCCCACCTGGTGGACATCTGTGGGAACCTGCATGATGGAGCTTGGGAAGGGTTGCTGCTCCCCTTGAAGGCTACTCTGGTTTTCTCACCCAACCGCCTGACCCTGCAGCGAGACGTGTATGACGGCAGGGGGCTGCTCTGCACCGGCCCGGGGTTGCTGATCCTCCCGGCGCCCTCTGCCGAGGAGAAACACCACACCAAGGTCGACGGGTCGCCGCCATGTTTGGCGCGCGCCCAGGTCACTAAGGGATGAGCGCGGAAGAGCTGCCGAGGGTCTTCTGATACCCGCTGCACTCACGTGGTGTCCCCTGGGAAAGCACTTTCCGGTGCCGGGCCAGAGATCTGCCCTGGCTGAAGACTTTCTCACATTTGTGACACTTAAAGGGTTTCTGTCCAGCTTGAACCCTCCGACGGGGAAGGAGGACCGCAGGCTCGCGGACGGTCTTCCGGCTCAGGCGGCGTATGCAGGGTCCGGCGCCCGCGTGGACGCACCGGCGCTGCATGAGGTGTGCGCCGCGGCTGAAGGCTTTGCTGCACACACTGCACACGTAGGGCCGCTCCCCCGTGTGCACCCGGTAGTGCTCGGTGAGGTGCAACATCTAGATGTAGGCCTTGCTGCGCTCGTTGCACTTGTGGGGCCCCTCCCCGGTGTGCGTCCCAGGTGGAGGGTGAGGCGGCGCTCTGCACGAAGACCCTTCCGCGGTCCCCACACACAGAGGGCTTCTCCCCAGTGTGGATCCCTTCGTGCCGGGTGAGGAGCGTGCTCTGGCTGAAGGTCCTCACGATTCTCCACCTGCGTAGGGCCGCTCGCCCGTGCGCACCCGCTGGTGTTTGGCCAGGAAGGAGCTCTGGCCGAAAGAGTGGCCGCGGTGCCCGCAGGGGTGCGGCTTCTCACCCGTACGTGTCCTCAGGAGCTTGCGGAGGGAGCAGCTCTGGCTGAAGCCTTTCCCACATTCCCGGAGCGCCGCGCTCGTGCTCGGCCAGCGAGGAGAGGAGGCCGAACGCCCTGTAGCACATGCGGCACTCACAAGGCCTCTCCCCGCGTGGGTCCTGTGGGAGACCAGGAGGCCTGAAGACTCGGCAAAGGCTCTGCCGCACTCACAGCGGGCGAACGGCCTCTCCCTGGTGTGGACTCGCTGAGGCTGCGCGAGGTGCGAGCTCCGGCTGAAGGCGCACCCGCACTCCCCACAGCTGAAGGGCTTCTCGCCCGTGTGCACCCGCCGGTGCTTAACAAGCGAAGAGTTCTTGCTGGAAGGCCGGCCACACTCCCGCCACAGTATGGCTTCTCGCCGGTGAGCGTTCTCTGGTGTTGAACGAGATGTGTGCTCTGTCCGAAGGCCTTCCCACACTCCTCGCACGTGTAGGCCTTCCGTTTACTGGGAATCCGTGGAGAGCCCACAAGTTGTGTATTCTTTTCTTTTCTTTTTTTTTTTTTTTTTAAGATTTTATTTATTTATTTGACAGAGATCACAAGTAGGCAGAGAGGCAGGCAGAGAGAGAGGAAGGAAAGCAGGCTCCCTGCTGAGCAGAGAGCCTGATGTGGGGCTCGATCCCAGGACCCTGGGATCATGACCTGAGCCGAAGGCAGAGGCTTTAACCCACTGAGCCACTCAGGCGCCCCCAAGGTGTGTATTCTTGCCAAAGCCATCTCTCCCCACCCACCACACACCAGCGTGTCTCCCACAGTGTGAGCTCCCTGTGGGTGACTGGGTCTGGAAAAGAGCGGGGGGCTTCCATACATACACTCTCTTCTTGGCAGGGTGCCCCTGATCTAGGACTGAAAGGCAGGTGAGGCCCTTTTTGCCAACGTGGCTTGTGGGAGCTTGAGCACTGAGAGGACCGGTGCTCAGTGAGGAATGGGTGCCAGGAGAAAGTCCCTGCAAGGCTCCACTCTGGGCTCCTCTTCCCCTGGCTGAGTGTCATTACTTGGCATTGTCTCTCCACCACCTGGCCTTCCTACTCTGTGGCTTCTTTCTGGATGGTGTGCCAGAAATCCTGCCCTGTAAGTCCCACTGTCTTCGGACCCTGAAGCAGAGCATCTTTCTCTAAAGGCAGCCATGCAGCTTGGGGCCCAGGCTCTGTGTCTGAAAAATAAGCAAAGAAACATGCTCAAGCCCTAACCCGACTGTGCACTGAGTCTGAAGGGGACGGACAGAACCTCAGTCAGACTGGAACACACAGAACTGCGCCTTTCAGTGGCATTCCTGCAGCTGAGGACAGAAGATTGAAGAGATCAAGGTCCAGAAGACCACCACAGGCTTGTTGACTCCTTAGGACTTATAGGACTCGACAAAGTACCACACTGTGGCTGTGACTGATTAGAGCAAAAGGACACCAGGCAAAATCCATGATGGGAAAAGGCACAGGGGGCAGAGCCCTCTTCCAGTGGAGCCACACAGCGTGCACCAAACCCCTCCTACACTGGACGTGAACAAAGTGTATTCTCTGGTTTGTTCGAGACTCTGTGCCCAGGGTTTGACTGCGGGCTGGCCACATATGCACCCATTGTGTAGCACCTACCAAAATCCCACACTCTCAGAAGTAAAATAGGCATTCAGTATAAACGACACTGTCTGGACAAATAATCTGGGCGCAGTGAGACACCCTTACCATTTAAGACATGGTGGGAATCCTCCCACGATCCATGTTCCCAGGCCAGTCAAAGGCCAACCCTGCACCAGGCCTTTCCAAGAATGGTGGCCACAGGCCTGCTGTCAAGCCTCTTCTGCATGGTAAGGAAGGAAAATGGCAGAATGGAACACAGAAAGGCTAGGGGCCAAGGCCACCAAGAGCCACCCCACCTGTCAGCTGCCACTGGGGGTGTTTTACAACCACACCCTTACCACAACATGGCCTAGTCAACATAATGGAAAACAGTCAAACAAAAACCGGGACATGAGCGTTCATAGACCACTATTGCCAGAGGTTAGAAGCCAGACACAAAAAGACCACACATAGTATGACCTGTATCTATAGGAAAAACAAATGGATTTATACAAATACATTTATATAAACTTCATTTATATGAAATGTCAGAACAGGCAAATCACAGAGACAGGAGGCGGATTAGTGCCTGTCGCGTGTCAGGAAGTGATCCCTAAGTGACTATCGGTTTTGTTTTCAGGCTTCTGCCTACTGGCTCTTTTCTGGTCGATATATGTCGCACCTCTTTGCCCCAGGAGGAGAAATAAACTGATCTGAACTATAGTATTGTAACTATGGTGACCACAGTTCCAAAACTGTATTGTGTACCTCACATTTCCTAAAGGAGTTCATTGTAATCTTTCTCGCCACAGAAAAAATATCACAGCTATGTGAAGTGATGGATATATCAATTAGTTTGATGGTGGTGATCATTTCATAATGTATATGTATTTCTTTTTTTTTTTTTTTAAAGATTTTATTTATTTATTTGACAGAGAGATCACAAGCAGGCAGAGAGGCAGGCAGAGAGAGGAGGAAGCAGGCTCCCTGCTGAGCAGAGAGCCCGATGCGGGGCTCGATCCCAGGACCCTGAGACCATGACCCGAGCCGAAGGCAGCGGCTTAACCCACTGAGCCACCCAGGCGCCCCTGTATATGTATTTCAAAACATCATGTTGTACAGTTTAAATATATACACTTTTTGTCTGTTATTATACCTGAAAAAAAACTGGGGGGAGGAAGATTAATTTTAAAAAACACTTGATCTGGTAGATGCTAACTTCACTCATCTGGACCTCTTGGGACACCTCTCTCCATAGTCCAGGGATCTTCCCACTGCTCCTGCTTGGAGATCACATCTGGTTTGCAATCGGGAAGTCCTGCGCATCGTTAGAAAGTAGGAGGGAAATATTGATGCTATTGTCACAAGCCAGCCAGACCCCAACAGACCCAACAGGGCAGCGTGTGTGCCCCAGGCACAGGAGGTCTCTCTCTGGTGATATGGGGTAGGGCGTCCACTCTGCACAGACGGGAACCAACTGGAGGACACAGGTCAGAGCAAGGACATACCTGGGTGTGGGGTACTGGGGACAAGGCAGGGGATAAATATGTACATGTATGTGTGAGCACACATGGAAACGCACACACATGGGACATGGTTGAAGAAGTGACAGGAAGGCCTCCCCAGGGACACCAAGTTGCCATAGTTCCTCAGCATCATGTCATGGTACAGGATCCTCTGTGTGGGGCCCAGCAGCCCCCACTCCTCCCATGTGAAGTCTATGGCCACGTCCTTAAATGTCACTGGCTTCTGAAACATCCCACATACGTTGGCTCAGCCATGGACCCCATCTGAACAGGGCCAGCCGCATGGGGAACAGTAGGATGTGAATGTTCTGGGAAACACCCTCTTGTCATGGGGGAGGGGCGTGGCTCATGCTGTGAGTGGCGCTGTTAACACCTTGACACTGGGTACTGCAGTCTCACCTGAATTATTGTGTTGTCTCCAAACTCCTGTTAAAGCTTTACTCCTCAGCAAGAAGGTAATGAGAAATGCAGCCTTTGGCGGGAGAATTAGGTTTAGATGGGGTCATGAGGACGGGACCCCACAATGGGACTAGTGCCCTCATAAGAAGAGGGAGAGACCAAAGCATGTGTGCTCTCGTCTCCCTCCCTCCCTCAGTGTGTGAGGACACAGAGAGAAGGTAGCTCATTAGGAAGCCAGGAAGAAAGCGCTCACCGGAACCCAACCCTGTGGGCACCCTCATCTTGCACTTCCAGTCTCCAAAACCGTGAGGGATAAATTTGTTGATTAAGCCACACGTTTCACGGTATTTTGCTATAGGAACCTAAGCAGATTAAGACACAGTGATGCCTCATCCCTTCCCAAAGCACTCAGGTTTGTGGCCTTAGAGAGACAGCTGGATGGCCCCTGTCAGCCCCCAACAAAGCCATCTGTCACACCTGTGTGGCCTACATCCACTTTAGGGCTGGGCAGGGGAGGCTTGGAGGATGTGATGGCATCCAAGACCAGCCACATGTGCTCTGGGACCAGTAAGTGTCCCCAACCTGGACTTTTTGCCCCATGGCAGCACCCTGAGACCATGGCAACAATCCCTCTGCCTTTGTGTGGCTGTCTCCCTGGGGACCCCATGAATAAAGGGCCTGTCAGCAGGCACCATCAATTTCAGAGGAACTACTTACCATCAATACTCAAAGCCCCCAACCACCTTTCTAAATGCTGCTCGGTGCCCCCATTCACTCATTTACCCTTTAACATTTTCCTGGTGTCGGCATATGCCAGTCCCTGCTCTGTCCTTTTCCTGGATGTTGGCTGGTAAACAGGGTGACCATAAAGAGCCTGTGTTCCAGATTGGTCCAGGCATGAATTTAATCCAAGGTGCCCTAGACTGACAGGCTCACTCAGCCCCACCGTGGAGTGAAGGGAGAAGGAGAGGAAGAGGAGGAAGAGAGCCCTGGCCACTGAGGAAGGGGCCCTGCCCCAGGACTCATGCTCCTTGGGAGCTGTGGCTCCATTCCAGTGGCGAGTGGTCGAGCATCACAGAATCAAGAATAGAAAGGAGGATGCCTGCTGAGATGACTGACATTTCTGGAAACTCATGTGTAAGGCATCTGCTGGCAATGCAGTATCTTGGGCCTTGGGCTTGTCTTCCTTGATGCTCCCCTGAGAAGGAAGAGCTGGCGGAGGGGAGCGGATGTGAGGGAGGCCAGATCTGCCCTCAGGCCCCAGAGGCCCAAGCCCCAAAGTCTCCTCACCTCACATCCCTCCCCTTGCCAGCTGCTAAACTCTTTCCCAGGGGCTCTGGCCCTCCTGGTCCAGACTCTCCCATAGGTGTTTCCTCTTGCACTGCTCGCCCTGGGTCTGCTCCCTCCTGCTTATCCTCCAGAACTTGGCAGAACCACAGCCCTCAACATTTACTACATGCCAGTCATGATGTGGGCACCTTTCATTGGCTTGCTTGATTCTCATTCTGTCCCTATGGGGGATAGTTAGGATCGACACTACCTGATCCATTTTACAGGAAGGAAACTGAGGCATCGAGGGGTAAGATGTTTGCTGCAGTATAACTTTTCCATGGAGGCACCCCCACTCTTGTCCCCATCCATTACCAGCCAAGATAGTGAGTCCTGTGGAGAAGGCTGTGTCCACATAGACAGATGGGGTGACCCACACACCCCAGAATTAGTCTGGGGATGTGACAGCCTACCTGGGCTCTTATAAAGGGGTCTACACAGCCACCATGGGTCCACAGTGACCCAGAGGATGACAAATACTTGGAGTACGAAGCCCTGGACCCACAGCTCCACTGTGACCCACTAACAGGCCATATCCCTGCTCTGGGCCAATTTCTTCCTGGGTACAAAAAGCACAGACTCCAGGGAGGATGGATGGCATTATGTCTTAGAAAGTCTCTGTGAAATAAAACATAGGACCACCGCATGGTGTCCTTGCTGCCAGAAGGCACACCACCTTTACAACCTTCATCCCGTCCTGGCTCCTACACTGGGCCGGGGGTCACTGAGGTCAGGGCCCCAAAGAAAGCAGCCCTCTGATATGATCCTTGGAGGCTGGGCCTCAGACCCCTGCCTCTAAAACGGGGGACTATCTCTGAGCCAAGACCAAGTCCCTGAGAGCAGCTGCAGCTGCCTGTGTTGCAGCTCCATGTCATCCCTAGGGCGCAAACTTCTCAAGGGCTGGCTGTGCAATTCTGGCCAAGTGCCCTAATGTGAGGAAAAAGAGGTACTATCATCACTGTTCTACAGGAAGGGACAGGGGGTCAGAAAGAGGTTAAATCAAAGATACAAAGCAAGTGATGGGTGAGGATCTGAACCCACACAGTGATACTTGAGTCTGGTTTCAAAAAGATATATTTTTAGTAGATTCATGAGTGCTCAGCTGAATGAGGTTTTTTTCCTTAAGATTTTATTTATTTATTTGACAGAGAGAGAGATCACAAGTAGGCAGAGAGGCAGGCAGAGAGAGGGGGAAGCAGGCCCCCCGCCGAGCAGAGACCCCAATGCGGGACTAGATCCCAAGACCCTGAGATCATGACCTGAGCCAAAGGCAGAGGCTTAACCCACTGAGCCACCCAGGCGCCCCATAGTTGAATGGGTTTTGGCCAATCCACACACCTGTATAGCCACTGTCCAGATCAAGCTCTAGAACTTTCTGTGAGGATGGAAATGTTCTGGAGCTATACTGTCCAATTGATCAGCCATCAGCTCCAAGTGGCTACTGAATGGTAGAAAAACAGGTGGTGTGATTGAGAAACTGGGTGTCTAATTTTTTTTTTAAAGATTTTATTTATTTATTTGACAGATCACAAGTAGGCAGAGAGGCAGGCAGAGAGAGAGGAGGAAGCAGGCTCCCTGCCAAGCAGAGAGCCCGATGTGGGGCTCAGGATCCTAGGACCCTGAGATCATGACCTGAGCTGAAGGTAGAGGTTTAACCCACTGAGCCACCCAGGCGCCCCCTGGATGTGTAATTTGAAGTTTAACTGATTTACATTTTTAAAAATATTTTATTTATTTATTTGACAGAGATCACAAGTAGAGAGAGAGGAGGATGCAGGCTCCCTGCTGAACAGAGAGTCCGATGTGGGGCTCAACCCCATCTCAACCCTGGGATCATGACCTGAGCAGAAGGCAGAGGCTTCAACCCACTGAGCCACCTGATTTACATTTTAATATCTCCACGGGGCTCTTAGTTACCATTCAGACAGCTCACACTAGGACATTCAGCACCGTGGACAGCTCCAGATGGGCATCCTTTCCGGGAAAGTCCCTCCCGGGCCCCAGCGTGACTACTGCCGGGATTTCTGGCAACACACAACTTGTTCCTATTCTTGAACTTCACACAAAGTAAATTATATGCTGTGTAACAGTTTGTAGTCTCTGCCCTATGCTTTCAGGTTTACAGACAGCACTGGCAGCAGACTCCTGTCAGGATGCCTCTACAGGGACTGTCTGGGGACAAAGTGAGATACAGATAGGAAAGTGCTCTGAGGGAAAAGCAATAGTCCCAGCCATCCTGAATTCAAGTCCTGTGAGACTCCCAGGAGTGAAGGGCTCACGTGAGGCCCTGATGTACCGCGTGCCCACCCCTTCCTCCCAGTGTCATTCCTAGACTGGAAAGAGTGAACATGAGGGATAAGTGGAATCTGTCAGACCTAAGATCAAATCCATCTCACCACTCTCTGCTGGGTGATCTTGGCTTGCTCAGTTCACCTAAGGCCTGGGTTTTCTATCTGTAAAACTGAGTAATAGTATCTTTTGCAGAAAGGTGACTGTTCACTCATTCATTTAACAAATATGCCATGGACTGTGCACCACACCATGAAATTTGTAGTCTATGATAAATGGGAATGCTAAACAAAACAAAACAACACAACATAATGTAGATGGGTGTGGCACCTGTTTTGAATCAAGTGGCCAGGGAGGGCCTCTGAGGTAATATCTACGTTTAAATGCTATTCAGTGCCCAGAGGCTGGGCAAAGGGTGAGCCCTGGAAAAAAGCAGGAATCAGGTTATGCAGGGCCCAGAAGGCATGGGAAGAAGTGTGGATTTGGTCACATCAGGGTTTAGCAAGTCAGTCCCACAGCCCATTTCTGTACAGACTGTGAGCTAAGAAGAGTTTTTCCATTTTTAAGTGGTTGGGAGGGAAAAATCATCAGAAGATTAATGTTACATGAAATTCAGATTTCAGTATTCGATAAAGTTCTGGATTTCATCAGGGGAAAAAAACACGTGGGTATGTGTTTTCTCTCTTGTTAGATTAAGGACCTACCTGACATCTTGGGTTTTGCCTCTTGGCCTACAAAGCTGAAATGTTAGCTACCTGGTATTTACAGGGAGAGTTTGCCAACGCTGCTGTGACAACCAGGGCAGGGATAGAAGGCTTAAGGGAGAGGTGGCCTCACCACTCAGGGTTTAAAAACCTCTCTGGTGCGGTGCAGAGGGCAACAGAGGCAGGAAGGGGAGGCAGGAGACCCGTGAAGAGGTGGTCGTCTGGACTAGGCTGAGGATGGCAGGGCAGTAGAGTGAGGGCAGCAGGGCATATTCTGAGGGAAAATCTGGTTTCTGAAAATGTCCAGCCCTGTGACCACCACCTTGACATGTGCCTCACCTGGCTCCTCAGGCTCCATTGCCTGCCACTCTGCTCTGTCTCTTGGCTGCTTGACTTCAGCAGCTACAGGATAGGGAGCATGTGGTCTTAGTCCCAGACAGAGATCCCAGGTTGTGGGTGAGTCTTGCAGAGATGGATTCCAGTTCCCAGAGCTACTGCCTCCTCCCATCTACTCCCATACAGCGGTCAGACTCCTGGCTTTCACTTCAGGACTCAGGGCTGGGATTCTGGAAAATGAAATACTGCTGGATGAGCGAAGGCACTAGGGAGCACGTGTGGCCATACACATGAGCATTCCTGGGAAAGACCCAACTGCCTCCTTCCTCCAAATGGAAAACATATGTCCACACAAAAATCTGTATGTTCACAGTACCATTATTTGGGTAAACAAACTGTGGTATAGCTACACAATGGATTATTATTCAGCTATTAAAATTTTTAAAAATTTAATGAAATACTGATATATGGCACAACATGGATTTGAAAAACATTTTGCTCAGTGAAAGAAGCCAGACACAAAAAAGCCACATACTGTTATGATCCCATTTATATCGCATGTCCAGAACAGAGACAGATTAACAGAAAGTAGATTAATGGTTGTCAGGGGCTGGAGAAAAGAGGACTGGGAGTGATGGCTAAGGGATACAGGCCACAGGCACACACCTGAGGTCACACCTGCAGACACAAAGGGGGTGTCATACATACAAAGCGTCCCTTCCCCACAAACATGCATGGTGACACACCTGACCACCCACACATACCTGAGGTCTCATCTGCACACACAAGTGGTGTCACACATGCAATACACTCTTCCCTTTTGACATACACAAGCGGTAACACATCCAGTCAAATGCACATACCTGAGATCACATCTGCACACCCAGGCACTGACACACTGGGCTCTCCTACACACACCTGCGGTCTCATCTGCACACACAAGTGGTGTCTCACCAGCAAGACATCCTTCCCCTCTGAAACGCACACGCGGTGACACACTTGGCCACACGCACACACCTAGGGTTACACCTGCACACATAAACACTGACGCCCTGGGTTCCCACACATACCTGAGGTCTCATATCCACACGCAGGTGGTACCTCACATACCAAACACCCCTCCTCTCCAACACGTACACGTGCAGTGCCACATTTGGCCATCCACAGCTGAGGTCTCACGGGCACGCGCAGGTCTCTCCTTCGCAGCCTTCCGCATGCGCTCTCGCCCACGGCCCCTCCTTTCTCCTCCGTCCCCCAACGGCGTCCCCGCGACCCATCCCCGGGTCCGCGTTGCCCTCCGGGACCCGCCCAGCTACACAGTCACTACCACAGCGTGCACAGACGGGCCTCGTCGCGCCTCACACTCACAAAAGCCCTCAGGCCGAAACCGCGGACTCACCAGCACCGCCCCTCACAGAGCGGCGCGGCACCGCCAGCCGCCGGAGTGCGCACACTCGCCAAAGCCACTTCCGGTCCGCTTTTCCGCCGATGGCCCGAACGCCGAGTTCGGGACTTTATCTCCCAGAGGGCACGCTGCAGGCAGGGTGGCCGGGGCGGGATGAATGGCCTTCTGGGAAATGAAGTCCAAACGGCGACGGCGCCGGGGAGGGATCGTGGGAACGTGGTTGTTCTGCGCCGCCGGCGTGTGGGACCCAACGGACACCCACACGCGTAGGCTATTTGTTTTTTCATATACGGCGTCCTTTTTTGGTTTGTTTTCGCAAATGCACGTACATCCATACATGTCTACATAGTTTGAGGAATTTTCTCCAGTGAACTCTGCTTCCCTGTGAAGTTTCAGCAAATGTTCGCAAAGAACTGGAGCATTGTTTCGCCTACCCAAGAAAGGACACTGAAACCCACGATTACCGACTCCGTGGTCTGTATGCTAATTTCTCCCAGTGACGTCCTACCTACCTTTTTGTTTTCCTCTTTTATCCAAGCCCAGATAAAAAAAACCACGCACTGCTACTCTGCTGACCCCTGATGTGCAGTCTGGCCTTCTCTATCCTTCTCACTGATCAGTTGATCACAAGAGATTTAAAAATATCCCATCATCCACTTACCTTCGAACAGCATTATGCAAAACAACTTTCTAGAGATGAGGGAGATGTTCTGTTTGTAACTAGTGAGCAGTTTAAATGTGGTTGATGTGATTGAGGAATTCAATTTTAATTTTGGGTGAATTTAAAATTACATTTAAATAGCTACATGTGGCTAGTGATTACCACGTTGAACAACTTAGAACATCTGAAAGATGTTCACTTTGGCTCTCCTTACAAGAGACCTATGGGAGA
>NW_019154206.1:387562-400010 GCF_002288905.1 Enhydra lutris kenyoni | reverse complement strand
CTGTTTTTCAGACTGGACGCAGATTCCTTCCCAGTTACCTTTTGCACAAACAACTTGAATATTGCTGAAGATGTACAAGAAAATGGGCAACTTGGCTGTTTTTCAGACTGGACGCAGATTCCTTCCCAGTTATCTTTTGCACAAACAACTTGAATATTGCTGAAGATGTACAAGAAAATGGGCAACTTGGCTCGTTCATGAGTGGGCTCTCAAAATCTGGGCTGATACAGTGAATTTAATAATAACTTGAAAATTTATGTGCTACTAAAATTTAGGTGCTAGTTTATAGCTTGCAGGAAAATTCATGGAGTCAAAGCTATTTACACTTAACTGGTTCCATTATCTCAATGCTCAGACGTGTGCATTGAGTTAGTGTGTAGCTTAGTGTGGCTAAGAATTTTGTGTGTGTGTAGGTGTAACAGAAAATGAAGCCAATGATCAAACTTACTTTAATTTGCAAGAGTTGAGATTTTTAAATTTATTTTATGAACTGGTAATACTTTCACATGTTTCAAAATTCCAAAAATATCAAAAGATATAGAGTGAAAATTATTCCTCATCCCTTTCCCCCCAGTTCTTCTCCCCAAGAGCAACTAGTAGGCCTGGTTACTTTGTACCCTTAGGGGGGTGTGTGTGTGTGTGTGTGTGTGTGTATGTATAAGCAAATGTTTTTTTACACAAATGGAAACATACTTTGCACACCTTATTTCACCTTTTCATTTAACAATGTATCTTGGAGCTCTTTCCCTTAAGATTACATAAAGACAGTCCCCAATTTTAAAGCTGTGTAGTTCTCCATTCCAGCATAAAACACTAACGCAGTTCCCCATGGTGGACACTGAGGTTGTTTACAAATTTTTACTTCTGAAATCAATACCACAGTGAGACCATGTTCAGTCTACAACATACAAATAAACCTGTTGGATTTTCAACAGGTTTACGGAGACAAAGAGTTGTGTTTTTGTAATCTTGGATAGCAAGTAATAAATAGTACTTCACAGAGGCTGTATCAATTTATACCCTCCCTGGAAATGTGTAGGAACCACCCCCCCTTTTGGATAAAAGTCAAGGCTGATAAAATGCTGGGTGGTCACACTGCTACAATCCTCCTGAAAGGTAATTTAAAAGCTACATGAAGGGGTGCCTGGGTGGCTCAGTGGGTTAAGGCCTCTGCCTTTAGTTCAGGTCATGATCTCAGGGTCCTGGGATTAAGCCCCGCATCAGGCTCTCTGCTCTGCAAGGAGCCTGCTTCCCCCACCTGACTCTGCCTGCCTCTCTGCCTACTTGTGATCTGTCAAATAAATAAATAAAATCTTAAAAAAATTTTTTTTTAAATGAAAGCTACGTGAAATTGTCAGAGGAAAATGCTCAAAATATAGTTGAGAAGCATGTGTTACAAGAGAACTAGAAAGGATTCCAATTTTCTAAACACAACAATACTTTTTTTGTATTTTTTTGTGTGTATAAGATCTAGTGTACACTATATGTATATGTGTGTATTTTTAAGAAAAAGTTTCAGGAAAATTAACAAAATCTTTTTTTTTTTTTAAAGATTTTATTTATTTACTTGACAGACAAAGAGCATGAGTAGGCAGACAGGCAGGCAGAGAGAAAGAGGAGGAAGCAGGCTCCCCACTGAGCAGAGAGCCCGATGCGGGGCTCGATCCCAGAACCCTGGGACCATGACCTGAGCCAAAGGCAGAGGCTTTAACCCACTGAGCCACCCAGGCACCCCAAAATTAACAAAATCTTAATGGTAGTGACCATCTCTGGGCAGAAGTATGAGGAATTAAATTTTACTTTTGTGCATTTTCCACGTTTGCAGTGAAGAACTTACATCACTTTTACAAACTGATAAAACCAGGTATTCTGTAGTTTACAGTAACCTCCCCTGACGAGTTTACTTGACTGTTTCAAGATATCTGTATGGAAATGAGTAGGACTATTATGCCTAGAAAATGTAACCTGAAATGAGAAATAGAAAATTTGTAAAGATCTCTGTTGTCTGGAGAGGAAGGCAAGTGACAAACTTGTTTCCACCTTACCCACTGAGGCCACTGTAACCTCAGCCCACCCAGCAAATACTGAGGCTGTGGAAACATGACCCTTCAGGAGTTGCCATTTTGGGGACCAAGGTGGAAGGAAAGGGGCAACTACAAGCCTGGCTTCTAGAGGTGTCTAGAGCCATGAAGTTACTGCTGGGTGTCCCCTCGCCAGAGGGCAATGATAGGTGGACCACTCCCAAATCTGTACCCCACACGACAGGCAGGAGGAATGGTCAAAAGTGGGGCTTATCCATGTTTTACAATGTCCATGGTAAAATGCTAAAATTTAGATTACTCAGAAAAGGAGATTCTCGGGACGCCTGGGTGGCTCAGTGGGTTGAGCCTCTGCCTTCAGCTCAGGTCATGATCTTAGGGTCCTGGGATCGAGCCCCCGCATGGGGCTCTCTGCTCAGCGGGAAGCCTGCTCCCCCCACCGTCTCTGCCTGCCTCTCTGCCTACTTATGATCTCTCTCAGTCCAATAATAAAATCTTAAAAAAAAAAAAAAAAAGTAAGTAGATTCTCTTCCTTTTCTCACACCAATTAGGAATGCGGCAAAACGGTCAAAAAAATTACTAGGAAACATTTGTGTATAAATCAATTAATAATATCACTTGTTAAAATCGAAGACATGGGATTGTTAGTAGAGCCTTCATCAATTTAGAGTCTGGAAAAAATTGGTTGTAGTGCTGGGTATGGTTTCTCCACCTCGGCATATCTGTGGCTAGATAATTCTTTGTTGGGGGCCTGTCTTGGGCAATATAGGATGTTGAGCAGCATTCTCTACCCACTAGCTGCTAAGTGGCACCCCTCTGTTCTGCCAGTTAGGATAACCAAAAAGTCTCTAGACATCACCAAATGTCTCCTGGAGGACAAATCTACCCCAACTGAGAACCTCTGGCTTACCTAACACTGACAGTTTCAAGGCAATGGCTTTCAGTAGGAGCTGTGACACCACCAGGGAATGTAGAAGAATTTCACGGGGGCTTTTTTGGTCACTGATCTGGCCATGAATGCAGCCGACATATACATGGGGGCCACATGTGCTCTAATGACTGTGACATGCAGAACAGGCCCCTGCAGACCCTGTATGTATATGTGTGAAACAACCAGTTTGAAATGAGATCCTAAGTCAACTTCACATATTAACTCCTGCATGCTTAGAATTTTCTACAGAATTTTCCAGAAATACAGTGGCATTTTGTTTTGTTCCACTTTTGCAAGAGTTAGTCACCACTTAAGAAAATCACATCCCATACAGGAATGCCCGTCAAGGTATTTCCATGGCCAACATTGTATCCCATATACCAGATGACAACAGCCAACACCCCAGATGTACAAGCATAATGGCCCACACAGTCACATGGAAAGATACTGCACCCACTTAGTACACGTTACTCTACCATAATTACTTTTGTTTTAATTATGCTCTACAAAAAGGAACTGTAGATCGATTTTTTACAGTACACGTGTGTAGGTTACATTACCTGTGAATTCATTTCGGAGTAATAGAGGGGACAGCAGAAAACATCTATGGTTAAAGGGGGCACTGGGCTTGACAGATTTGAGAACCATCAAACTCAGGTATTTGCAAAGCACCATTTTCTTAAGAAATCAGAGGTCGCCTTAGACATTTCTACCCCCAGACCCCTTTCCATGAATGCACTGTGTGGACTTACCACCGTTTTGTACCTGTGGTTCAAAAGTCATCCGTAGAGCTCCTCTCCTATGAGGATTCTCTAATGTCGAATAACACGGAAGCACCCATGGAAGACTCTTCAACCCCAATAACGTGAACTGGGTTTTTCTCTTGCATGATTTCATGGATGTCGAACAATGCAAGCGCCCGGTTCGCAGGCTGTCCTGCCTTTGTTCCGCCCCCAGGGTTCTCATTTGAGTGTGTGTGCTGATGGCGGCCAGGGTGAGAGCTCCGGCTAAAGGACTGCTCAAGCCGTCGCCGGTTCCGTCCCTGGGGCTCCTCTCTGGTATGAGTTATCTGGTGTCGGATGAGGTGCGAGCTCTGAATAAAACATTTCCCACAATGATTACACTTGAAAGGCCTGTCGCTCCGGTGAGCTCTCTCCTCTGGATTCAAAGATGGGTCACAGCCGAGGGCTTCTGTCCATTCATGCTTTGTTAGACCTGGAGTCTGCTCAAAGATTAGCCGCTGGCGGCACTCGTAGGGCTTCTCCCCAGCATGCTTCCGCTGATGCTGGGCCAGAGAGGAGCTGTGTCTGAAGCCCTTCCCACAGTGGTTGCACTCATAGGGCCTCTCCTCTGTGTGTGTCCTCAGATGCAGGAACAGGCAAGTGGTCCGTGAGAAGGATTTCCCACACACGCTACACGTGTATGGCTTCTCTCCAGTGTGTGTCCGCTTATGCCGGCCCAGGGATGAATTCTGGTTGAAGGCCCGCCCACAGTCCTGACATTCATAAGGTTTCTCTCCAGTGTGAATTCTCCGGTGGACTGTAAGGTGTGTGCTATGGCAGAAAGACTTCCCACACTCGGCACACTTATAGGGCTTGTCTCCTGTGTGGATTCGCTCATGCTGAACCAGGGAGGAGTTCTGGCTGAAGGCTTTCCCACATTCTTTGCACATATAAGGTCGTTCTCCCGTGTGAATCCTCTTATGCACCGTGAGATGTGCGTTGTGGTTAAATGACTTCCCGCAGTCTGTACATTTGTAGGGTTTATCCTGTACCTGGCTTCGTGTGAGTTCTGTAACTGGAATGGCTTGACCAGAAGTTTTGCTACAGTCACTGCTGTCACACGGCTCTTTTCCTAAGGACCCAGTCTGCTGACTGATTAAACTTGAGTTATGTTCCGAGTTTATAACCTGTAAGTCGTAAGCACAGAGATATTCTCGCCCAGAAACCTCTGGGGATGCATTTAGGTTTGAGTTCAGGACACCATTTTCCCCAAGTCTGAGACTTTCATAGCTTTTATCTTGAATTGGTGCTTCCTCGAGGCTAAATTCCAAGTGCCTCAAATTATCCTGTTCTTTCTCAGGCAACTTCACCTGGCCCTCACATTTCCAGTCTTCCCCTAATATGGTGGGACAGGGAACATCCCTCAGGAAGCCTTCCCTTTCGGTGACACGGGATGGCTCCATCTCAGGAAGGCCATGCTCCTTGGGTGGCGCGTGGCTTTCAGGTCCAGACTCCCGGCCTAAAAGAATACCAAAGAGCTCTGAGGGAGTTGATGGAAAAAACACAGAGAAGGTGTCAGGCCCTCCTTTCTAGCCTCCCTATTGCTGCAGAAGGGTAGATGAATGTGACACAGTCCTGACCAAGGAGACCCCAATGGATGAAATCTGGTATTCTGATAGAAGGGGACAACGTAACTGGCACTATTCTTTCTGCTTCTCTCTTCCTCTGCCTGAAGCATTGATGTGATGGCAGAGCTGCTGCAGCCATGCCACAACCCAACGAAAAGCCAGAAGAATCAGAACCATCAGCCCTGGCACCACTGGAATGTTGAACCAGAGGCAGCAGCAGTTGCTTTGTAGAAAAAAAAAAAAATGTTTCTGTTTTTGAGCTGCTCTAGCCCAGTTTTCAGAGATTTACAGAGGAACACAATCCTTTAAGTTAAGAAAACAGAAGGGTGTGGAGAACAGGTTTATAGAATATGGACATGAAAGAATAAAACGGAGAAGATGGAGGGCAAGTTCACACATTAGAAAAGATCCTGTGGCGGGGCGCCTGGCTGGCTCAGTCAGTAGACCATGTAACTCTTGATCTTGGGGTTGTGAGCTCAAGCCCCATGATGGGTGTAGAGATTACTTTAAAATAACATCTTAAAGAAAGAAAAAAAGGAAAAGGAAAAGGAAATGATCCTATGGAAAGGGCATGCTCAGATGGCTGCTGAGAGGGAAGATGAGAGGGAGGAAGGGGAGGGATTCTGACCACTGGAGAAGAGGCAGATGGGGAGCATAGGTGAGGAAAACAGAAAGTACAGGAGCAGCGTGCAGACCTTCTGTTCAGAAAAGAGCTAACTGAGCAGGCCTGAGGCTGCCATCCTTAGAAAGGCCAGCTTTTAAGATTGGCCCTGGGCAAAAAAAAAAAAAAAAGAAAAAAGAAAAAGAAAAAAAGGGGCGCCTGGGTGGCTCAGTGGGTTAAAGCCTCTGCCTTCGGCTCAGGTCATGATCCCAGGGTCCTGGGATCGAGCCCCGCATCCGGCTCTCTGCTCGGCGGGGATCCTGCTTCCCTTCCTCTCTCTCTGCCTGCCTCTCTGCCTACTTGTGATCTCTGTCTGTCAAATAAATAAAATCTTTAAAAAAAAAAAAAAAAAAGATTGGCCCTGGGCTAGGTGTGGAAATTTGTGTGTCAGGGGAGTTCCCACCACTCTAACTGATAAGAGTAGCTCACTGTGCCCAAACTGTGCCAATAGTATGTTTTATGGTGAACAGCTGCTTTCTTCTAGAAGTCTAGCATCTTGGTCTTGCCAGGCACAGGATGCCTATGGCCAGCCCCCAATGAAACCATCTGGCATTGAGTGTCTAACAAGCTTCCCTGGCAGCTAAGATTTCTCATGTGTTGTCACAACTCCTGGTGGGGGAGTTGAGCATGTCGCATGTGCCTCCGCTGGGAGAGACTCTGGAGTCTTGGCTGCTTCTGGACTTCACCCCATCAGCCTTTTCTTCCTGCTAACTTTCCTCTAGGTTCTTTCACTGGATCTTTGGGTGGTGCTGGGGACCTTGACACACCACCCTTTCCAAGCAGCACATCCGCAGTCTCCTCCTGGGCTGCTCCCATTAGGGGTTGCCATTTGGCAGATCTTACCTGGACAGTAACCCTGGGCAATTCCTCTCTCTGTTGCCCACAGCTCAGCGCCTTGCTCCAGCTGGGAGATGACTTCAGGTTTTGGAAGCTCAGGCCCTGGAAAAAGGGAAAGAAACAGGATATGTGAATCTGCTAAAAAGAGAGAAAGAACCAGCTCAGGATCCAGCCCTAGACTCCTGATAGGGCACGAGGACATCTCACAATAAGGTGAAAACTTTGCACTGGGACAGAAGAGTGCAGAAATCCTTCTGCTCATTTGTGCCACAGGGAGTGAGAAGGCAAGATCCCTGATCCCCAACCCAAGGTCAACTCCTCATATTAGAAGCCCTGTGACCTATACCCCTTGAAGCATAAGTCATTGCAGCAATCAGCTGGGGAAGCAGGCCTTACCCACAGAGAGCAGATGCCCAAAGGTCTCCAGCATCACGTCACGGTACAGAGTCCTCTGGGCAGGCCCCAGCTGTCCCCATTCTTCCTGGGTGAAGTCCACCGCCACATCCCGAAAGGTCACCGGCTCCTGAAACATCACACACACTCCTGAACAGCTCAACTGTCTCCATCAGTGCTCCCAGGAAGAGGAGGAGGAATGAGGATGCAGAGGACAGACAGGCCAGTGTCCTGAGAGACTGTATGTTCTGAGGAATGCGACTTAGGTCTCACTGGGGGCATGTGAAAGTATCCAAGCAAGATCAAAGCTAACCGGGGCACCTGGGTGACTCAGTGGGTTAATAAGCCTCTGCCTTTGGCTCAGGTCATGGTCTCAGGGTCCTGGGATCAAGCCCCGCATCGGGCTCTCTGCTCAGCAGGGAGCCTACTTCCCCCTCTCTCTCTGCCTGCCTCTCTGCCTACTTGTGATATCTCTCTCTCTCTGTCAAATAAATAAAATCTTTAAAATAAATAAATAAATAAAACACATCCCACAAATCAAACCCTTCCATGGGCTGGGTGTGGCTGCTGTCAAAAGCTAGGTATTTCTGGATCCGAGTTTTGACTCTGCCACTTCCTCCTTAAGAAGTATACGCAGCTTCACATTTCTACTTTGTTTCCCTGTCTACAAAGAATCATGCTTTGGGGGCTGTGATAGGGAACAAGCGCTGTAAAACACTTTCTACAGGACAACATGCAAAAGAATAAAGTTGGTCCCCTACCTCACACCATATAAAAAGTTAACTCAAAATGGATAAAAAATAAAACATAAGAGCTAAGACTATTAAACTCTTATAAGAAAACATAGTAATAAATCTTCAGGATTTGGGATTGACAAAGGATTCCTAGATATGACAGCAAAAGCATAAGCAAGGAAAGAAAAAATAAATAAGTTGGAATTCATTAAAATTAAAAACTTTTGTCCTCCAAAGGACACTATCAAGAAAGTGGAAGAAAAAAAAAAAGTGAAAAGACATCCGCATTTGCAACAGCAAATCATACACCTGGTAAATGACTTGTATCCAGAAAATATACCTCTTACAACTCAATAATAACAACAACCCGATTAAAATGGGCAAAGGATCTAAATAGGTTATTTCTTCAGAGAAAATATAAAATATACAAACACCAAAGAAGCCCATGAAAAGATGCTCAGCATCATTAGCCACCAGGGAAATGAGAATCAAAATCAGTTATAAATACCTCAATTATAAAGGAGTAGTTTCTTTTTTTTTATAAAAATTTTTTAAAGATTTATTTACTTATTTATTTGACAGATCACAAGTAGGCAGAGAGGCAGGCAGAGAGAGTGGGAAGCAGGCTCCCCGCTGAGCAGAGAGCCCGATTCGGGGCTCAATCCCAGGACCCTGGGATCATGACCCCAGCCGAAGACAGAGGCTTTAACCCACTGAGCCACCCAGGCGCCCCGGGGTAGTTTCTTTTAAGAAAAACACAAGTATATTTTAAAATATTAAAGAAATTATAGTATAGGTGGCATATGGCTGATTAAACTTGTGCAGAAGTATGAAGAACCCTTTGGTTGGGAACAGAGGTCTCTGTTCATGTCCCCATGTTATCACCTCCCACTCAGAAGGTCCTCAAACCTTGACACATGCTCCCTGTGCCTCCTGTCTCCCCCTCTGCACGGGTTCTCAGTGACAGCCCAGGCACCAGGTCCACTGTGTACTGACCTGTCCAGGCCATAAGACCTCTCAATAGCATCACATAAGTCCTTCATGCCAAGCAGCTCCACAGAGAGGCCCACATGAGAAGGAACTGCTAACTGTCATGTGAGTGAGGCATCCTGGAGATGGATCCTCTAGCCCCAGTCAAGTTCCAGATGACAACAGTCCAGACTGACACCTTAATCATAACCTCATGCACCCAGGCCAGAACCAGCAGCTAAATCATTTGAGACGTTTATCATCAGAAACTGAAGTAATATTTAGTGTTGTTTTAGGCCACTAAGTTTTGGGGTTGTTACACAGCAACAGATAACTTATACATGTTCTCTTGCTGCTGACAAAGACTCTTTCCTCCAAACCCTCTTCTCAACTAGGCCCTGACCTCTGGGTTCTGTGTCCATTTTGCATCACCCAGATTCATATAGAGTTGGTTTAGTCAGAATCCCCACCCACCATATCTGATCACTCTCCATGTCTTTTCCAAGTCCTCATCCCCCAAAATCCTCCAGGCAGTATCTGATCAACTGGCCTCCTTCAACAAGAATCCTCTTAGGTCATGGGGCACTTAGGTGGCTCAGTCAGTTAAGCATCTTACTCTTGGTTTCAGCTCAGGTCATGATCTCAGGGTCATGAGACAAAGCCCTACATTGGGCTCCATGCTCAGTGCAGAGTTTGCTGGAGATTCTCTCCCCAACCCCTGCCCTGCTCATGCTCTCTCTAAAATAAATAAAATCTTGGGACACCTGGATGGCTCAGTTGTTAGGCATCTGCCCTAGGCTTGAGTCATGACCCCAGCGTCCTGGGATTGAGCTCCATGTGGGGCTTCTCCCTCTCCAGATTCCCCTGCTTGTGCTCCCTCTCTCACTATCTCTCTGTCATAAATAAATAAAATATTTAAAATAAAATAAATAAAATCTTAATAATAATAATAATAGTAATAATAATAATAAAGGATCCTGTTAGGTCAGTTTAGCAAGAACTACACCCATCCCAGACCCCAGGTATAAATTCCCACTTCCCCTGGTTGTATTCGGAATTTGAGCCCAGTTCTATACTGAAGTCTCTTTCTCGCATGCCAACAGTTTCTGAATAAAATCTCTTTTTACTGCTTTAAGTACTATCCAGCTGTTTTACTCTGACACTGCTCATTCCCTGTCCACCCATCCAGAGCAAAGGCAAACTGAAGCGTGGGTGCACCTCATGGCGATCTGCAAGAACGCACATCGGAAAACATGCAAAGCCAAGGTTAGCAATAGTCTGGCTTGGCATACTAAATCCGAAATCATGCAAATACTCGTCAGCAGCAATGAGCGGCAGACAGTAAGTGCAGAACGTCAAAGATGTGGCGCTTCACATCTTTGGAGGTACACATCTTTGCGGAGCTATGAATTATCTTCGGTTTCTGCCGCGTGGAGACAGCACTTTATGGAGAACACAGGCAGCGGCCACTTTGTCTAGAAATGCTGGAGCTCTCAACCAGGCAGCTTCCCCGACGGCCTTGCAAGCGCGGACCGCCCACCGCTGCGGTTCCCCCACAGCCCCCGCGGGGACGTCGCTCCCGCCAATCCGCTGCGTGGGGACCGTCTTTCCCCTCAGGCTAGGCCGGGGCCTCGCGAACAGGGCTCCCGGTGCGTGTTCAGGAATTGGAGCATCCCGACGTGTCTCATGCCTGCCGTCTGCGCGCTGCGCTGACACTAGGGACCGTCACCCCTCACGCAGCAGTCGCCCTCGGACGTGGGGAAGGCCACCGGCGGGAGCCGGGCCAGCCCTGTCCTAGGGAACGAACCCAAACGCAATCCCAGAACCGGGAAACCGGAGTAGCAGCGGAGCATGCGCAGTCGGGGACCAAAGGGCCCGCGTTCGAATCCCAGCTCCACCCTTCCTAGCAGGGCCAGTGGGCGCGCCCTGAACTGCGCCTCAGTGTCCTCCTGTGTAGAGGGTAAGGCCCGGGCCTTGCTCACCGTGCGCTGGGGGTTAAAGGATCGATACCTGCGGGAGACGCTCGGCCCGCTGCCATCGTTGTTATTATAATTGTTACCTGAAGCCACTCCGCTGGCAGCCCCGTAGCCATCGCCAGTTCTGTCGTTTCCTCTTCGGGGTTCATTCTGGACCGACAGGTCGAGCACGGGAGCCCAAAGTGGCCGTAAACCCGGGAGCCGCCCCGGCCTCAAGGACCACTCCACTCGCCGCCCGCCGGACAATGGCGGCCGCACTGGTGACGCTGCGACTACAACTCCCAGAAGACAGTGCGGCGCGCCTCAGGGCCCGACCAATGAAAACCTTTGTTCTCGAGCCTCCCACCAATGAGAGCCTTTTGGCTTCGGGCCAATGGGACAGTCCATCGGTTGGGCCTCCGGCCACTGGGGGCGCTCCTGCCACAGACCGCGGCGAGGCGGTGTTGAGTCGGTGGCGGCGGCTGGCTGCGGCCGGCGGCTGTGGGCTGCGGTGCACGGTAGGGTGTTGGGCGACTGGGCGTCTCCGTGCCCCGCGGAGGGGAGCGAAGGGCTGCCGAGGGACCCGGGTCTTGGGGGGATCGTCCCCAGCCTAGCCGCTGGGGGGTCGCGTCTGCGCGCGCCCCAGCGCCGTGACTGCCCTCAGGCCGGCCGCGCTCCCAGGCTTTGCTGCGGAGGATGCCCGTCTGTCCTCGCTGGTGGGGCTGCGCTGCGTTGAAACCGGGGCCCGAGCGTCCTGGCGGGCGGTGCTTTGCTCTCCCGAGCATATACCGCTGTTGTACCTAGAACCTCTTTCTGCGCACCAGAACCACACGAACATTTAAGCGATTTGGTAATATCATGGGGGGGGCGGTTTCTGAAAGCCGACCGCTTTCTCTTGATTCGGGGCGTTCCCTCTGAGATGCGTCATTTCTGCGGGTCCTTAGAACCCATTGAATTTGTTACTAATAAAGAAGAGAGAAAAAAGCAGACGTTCACCCGGTTGCAGTCGAACCAGAGCAAACATTTGACCATTGTGTTCTAGGAACATTCTAGGAATGGACAAGCCCAGTGGGGAGGGACGGACAACAAACCAGGAACAGGGTAAAAGGGCAAGCGACAGTGGTCACCGGCTGGGATGGAGCGGCTGGCAAAGTTCACACTCTCTCCCATCTCTGTCCTCTCCTCCCCGCCTCTCTCTCTCCACGGCCACCGATCCCTCCGCCCCCTGGACAGCAACCAGTCTGCTCTTTGCTGGACCTCTTCTCCTGCCACTCCACCCAGGACACATCGCGACAAGGGCAGCAGTACCAGGATGCGAATTTTTCAGGCATCTTCACTCACTTGAGCAGGCGGCAGTGGCTGCTGTGGGAACCATGAATCGGGCAGGCTCCAGGAGACTGAATTTGGCCGCTACTGGGTACCAACACAATTTCCAAACAGTATTCCTTTCTGGGGGGCGGAGAAGGTCCCAGAGGAACTGTTGCCTTCCCCTTAGTGTAAGGGCCTATTTAGCCAGAGCGATTCCATCCGGTAAAACAGTGATTTTGTTTATACAGTAAAACTTAAACTGACCCTGCCC
>NW_019154206.1:367205-387462 GCF_002288905.1 Enhydra lutris kenyoni | reverse complement strand
AAGCAAGTCTGGGAAACCAGTCCCAGGTAACAGAGCCCAAATACAAGGGCGGTCAGGCCAAGTGGAGACATTCAATTAGTGGAGCGCCCATACTGTCTCCCTAGCTACCAAGGAGTGTGGGCCCCACCTTTTGGGCGCCTTTTGGGGGCCAATTCTGACCAAGGTGATAGGCTAGTTCAAATATCTACTATAGGGTAAATTGTAATTCAATTAGCCCCCCATGTGTGACCTAGCATGACTGTGCAGCTTTCTCTGTGTGTTACAATCTCATTGGCCACCTGTGTGGGGCCAGGCTCAACCACATGGCCTTTGCCCTTTTAAAGTTCGTCTGTAAGGCTGGAAGGGGTCGCTCTCTCCGTAAGAGGCAGCCCCCATCGGTCAGTTTGATTATCGATGCTTGGCGCAAAATAAAGCTTTGCTTGACCTTTGCTTTGTATCAGTCTCGCTCCTTTGATTATGGGCCCATCATTAGCCCCAGACCCCCAAAGGATGGGAAAGGTGGGGGCCTTTGGGTCTATTATCTTATTGGGAGCAGCGCCATGTATTTGTGTGGACTCAACTTTCCTCCTGGTTCTCATGGTGCTGAATCTTCAATGCATGATGTTTCCCTGTCGTTTTAATTTTGAATTTTCTACTACTTGTAGTTTTGTTTTCTCCTTGATTATATTATAGGGGTTTTGTGTATTGCAGTCGTTCTCAAAGTGTGGGCCAGGGACACCTGGAGTTTCCTGAGACCCTTCCTCTGAGTTGGTGAGTTCAAAACTAAGTGCATATGGGCACCTGGGTGGCTCAGTGGGTTAAGCCTCTGCCTTCAGCCCAGGTCATGATCTCCAGGTCCTGGGATCGAGCCCCACATCGGGCTCTCTGCTCAGCAGGGAGCCTGCTTCTGCTTCTCTCTCTGCCTGCCTCTCTGCCTACTTGTGATCTTTCTCTCTCTGTGTCAAATGAATAAATAAAATCTTTAATAAAAAAAAAAAAACTAAGTGCACAATAATAGCTTTTCCCTCCCATTTCCTTTCTCTCACAAATGTACAGTAGCAGTTTGGACTGAGTTCTGCCATTCTCAAGGGCACAGGCAGCTTTGGAAACCAGCTGCTTTCCATCAAGCCAGACATTAAAGGGATTTGCAAAATATAATGCAATGCTACTCTTTTCACTAATATTTATTTGTTTTGGAAAATGTAGTTATTTTCCATAAAGTAGGATTTTGTGGTTTTTTGTTTAAATGAAACAAAATGTAGTCATTTGTTTGGGCTGCTATAACAAAGCACCACAGGGGTGCGTGGCTGACTCAGTCTTTAAGTGCCCACCTTCTGCTCAGGTCATGTGCTGGGATCTAGCCTTGTTGGGCTCCTTGCTCAGCAGGAAGCCTGCTTCTCCCTCTCCCACTCCCCCTGCTTGTATTCCCTCTTTGACTGTCTCTGTTAAATAAATAAAATCTTTAAAAAAATTTTTTTAAAGTACCACAAGCAGGGTGACTTAAAGAACAAAAACTTTTTGTCTCAGTTATGGAGGCTAGAAGTCCAAGATCAAGATTTTTATATGGTTTGGTTTTTCAGAGGGCCTGAGAGAGAGACTGCTCTGTTCCTCTTTTCTCAGCTTCTGGGGTTTCCTGGCAGTCTTTGGTATCCCTTGGCCTGTAGATGCTGCCTTTCATCTTCACGTGGATGTCTCCCTGTGTGCATGTCTGTTTCCAATTTTCCTCTTTTTATAAAGAAACCAGTCATTTTGGAGCTGGGTTCACCATAGTGACCTCAGTCTGACTTAATTACTTCTGTAGAGACCTGTCAAAATAAGGTCACAGTCTGAGGTATGGGATTAGGATTAAATATATTAATTTCCAGGGGACACAATTCTGCCTATCACATGTGTTAACATATAATGGATTTATTTTTTTAATTTATTTTTATTTTTTAAATGGATTTTTAAGAATTAAAGTATAATCTTTTGGTTTTAATTCTTAATATGACAAATATTGATAGATAGAACCTCCATAAACAAAACTGCTTGCAGTCCTCAGTGATTTTTAAGATACGAAGAGTTCTCGGGGTGCCTGGGTTGTTTTGTCAGCTGCCTTCAGCTCAGGTCATGATCCCAAGGTCCTGGGATTGAGTCCCAGGACTCAGTGGGGCGCCTGCTTCCCCCTCTGCCTGCGACTCACCCTGCTTGTACGTTCCCTCTCTCTTTCTCTGACAAATAAATAAACTCTTTGAATAAAAATCAAAATAACACCCCTTTAGAGCATTCTCATAGCATTCCCCCATGTGCTTGAAAAATCCATTCCCTATAGAGGGAAAATCCACAAGTGGGAGGAGGCCTAAAGGAGATCAGGGCAGGAGCCATGGGGATATTTAGGTGGAAAGTGTCCCAGGCAGAGATCACAGAAAATGTGAGACTCTAGATCTTCAAAGAACACACTTTCATAGTTCCCTCGTAAACTTTAAACAAATACAGGTACATATGATGTTTTTTCCTTACCTTCGCTAACATTTTGAACTGGGCAGCTCCAGCTTGATGTCCTTGGGCACCTCACTCTAACCTGTCCAAAGGCCACCTACTCTTCCTGCGCTCCAGCCTTACTCCTCCATGTCACCCCAGCCTACCTCGGTTGTCTGTATCATAATCTGATACTAGATGAAGATTCTTTGAGAAAGATTCCTTTCTCTCTCTTACTCCTCGAGTCACTGAGACTCCATGGTGGATTAAAGATGGCCCCAAAGTCTTTGTCTCTTTCCACCTGGAGGTGGAATTTATTTCCCCTTCCCCTGTCTCTGGGCTTATCTGACGGACCAGGCTCTATAATGTAGCAGAAGTGATGATGTGTGACTTCTGAGGCCAAATCATAAGAAGTTTTTGTGGATTATGCCTAGTTCTCCTGGAGGGCTTCTTCTTGGGACTTCCCACCTTAGAACCCAGCTACTGTGCTGAGAAGAGCCTAAGCCATGTGAAGGGGCCTAATGTGAAAGTTCCGGTCAAGAACCCCAGCTGAGCTCATGTCTGGCAGCCGGCAGCAACTGCTAGTTCGCCAGTGCGCCTCCATTCTCAGCCTTCACGTGAGTCCAGCTCCCACTGTATCTACCTGACACTGCACAAGAGGCCAGTAAGTGAGAAGAAGTCGGTTGATCCATAATAGAACGGTGAGAAAGAAATCATTGTTTGTTATATTTATTTATTTATTTATTTATTTATTTATTTATTTAATTTTAGAGCAAGAGAGCACGAGCAGGGGGAGCAGCAGAGGGAGAGAGAGAGAAGCAGGCTCCCCGCTGAGCAGGGAGCCCAAAGCGGGGCTCAATTGCAGGACCCTGGCCTCATGACCTGAGCCGAAGGCAGACATGTTAAGACTGAGCCACCCAAGTGCCCCAAAATCATTGTTTTAAACCACTATGTTTAGGATGTACATAGTATTAGAAAAGTGAATCTCTGGGGTGCCTGGGTGGCTGAGTGGGTTAAAGCCTCTGCCTTCGGCTCAGGTCATGATCCCAGGGTCCTGGGATCAAGCCTGGCATCTGGCTCTCTGCTCAGCAGGGAGCCTGCTTCCCTTGCTCTATCTCTGCCTGCCTCTCTGTCTACTTGTGATCTCTGTCAAATAAATAAATAAAATCTTAAAAAAAAAAAAAAAAGAAATGTCAATCTCTGGCTTATGGATTTTTCTCTTCTAAAAATCTGTCCTGCTCCTTCCTTTCTATCTCCACCACAAGGGCTTTAGTTCAGGCCCTCATTGATTTTTAAAAATGTAAAAAATAAGGGTGTCTGTGTGGCTCAGTGGGTTAAGCCTCTGCCTTCGGCTCCGGGCATGATCTCAGGGTCCTGGGATTGAGCCCCACATCGGGCTCTCTGCTCAGCGGGGGGCCTGCTTCCCCCTCTCTCTCTGCCTGCCTCTCTGCCTACTACTGACCTCTCTGTGTCAAATAAATAAAATCTTTTTAAAAATGTAAAAAACATGTTTTTTAACAAGTAATATATTCTCATGGCTTGAAATTCAGAAGGTACAATTGGGCATTTAATGAGATCTTCCTCTGTTCCTTGACTCCACCACCAACCTTCCTCCTCATGAGCAACTACTATTTCTAGTTTCTTGGAGGTCCTTTTGTAGCTGTATTATGCATTCACAAGTAAATTATGTGTAAATATTTTTTCACTCTTTTACACAACTGGGTTTCTTTGAGCATCTTCCTAGGGAGCTTAGAACCGCTGTGGCCAAACACCAGGAAGATTGCTAGGGAAGGCAACCCCATTGGTGCAGAGCATTTCCAAGGCCACGATACAGGGTGACTGGAATCCCCGGACCTACAAGGGAAAAGGTCCTGTTTTGAAGCAGCCAGGTGTAGAATCCTCAAATTTGGACTGATGCACAAGCTGTGTTCTACCTAGGATGGCTAGATGTGTGGCCTCAATGTGCAGTAGGCAAAGGGTGATCCCTTGCCACTCTCTGAGTGCAGCAAAGTGGAAAGGGTTTCTATGTGTGCAGGACACACAGAAGTCACCATCAAGCTATTACCTCTTCTCTAACTGAAAGGCTTCTTTCCACATGTTCCATGCCCCATCCCGTGTCTGAGAACACAGTTGGGCATGGCTCTACACTTTGAAGTGATGCTTCGTTTTCCCCTCCAGAGATCCTAGTTCCAGCCTAGACTTGACCAGTAACGCACTCTGTGTCCCTGAAAACCTCTTCAGAGGATGATGACTGCTTGATCCACATCACCTGAGAGAGTAAAATTAACATCTCATGTGTCAACCTCTTCTCTGGTAATCAGGAGCTTGGTCCCAGCCTGTGCAGTAGGAGATGGGACCTGGAGAACATCCTTCATCTGAGGGGAGGGGACTGAGGGACAGAGAGGTGGGCGTAAATCCCCCCCTCCAGGTCACACAGCACATTCAATAAGGAAAACTCACTGAATATGACTGAGTCTTTAGTCTTGTCTAATTTCTCCCCAGATCTGCCCTTCTCTATTGCCTCCATTGTACCTCCAGTGCTCAAGTAAAAATAAAATAATATAAAATAAAACTATTCTCCAACATTTCTTCACTGAACAAAGATTGGCTGTTACAGCCAGGAACTGTTTGGCAACAAAGAAAATAAAAGCTCTACCCTCATGAGCTGATATTTTTGTGTGTGTGAGAGGTGGGGTGGGTGGTACTTTGTTTTTAAAGTACTTTTTTAAACTACCTATTTTTTTTTAAACTACCTATTTTTTAATGTCAGGTGGTATCAGGATGGGCTAGGTTCTGTTGAAGTAACAGCCTCCCTGTGCCCTGGGGTTGGCAGCTGGGTGGGTGGGGTAGGGGGTGTTTCCAGCTCGTCATAACCATAGTGGGTGTTGCTGGTTACCCAAGTCTCCTTGTCTTGACTCTCTCTACCCCCTGTAGCAACAATCATTGTATGGGGCTGAGTTGCTCTCTGTGAGATTAGCGACCACCCACTTCAGTGGTAGGGGAGCAGGTGACAAATGCAGGTGCTGAGATGATGATGATCTCCACGGCAGTTTGTTTCCTGAGATTTCCACACTGAGAATTTGAAGACTAAAAAGGAGCATAGTGAGCTGGGGTGGTGAGGAGGAAACAGCGCTGATACTTACATGGAGGGCAGGCAGGAGTACTGGGCCAAGAGGACAGATTATGAAAACAGAATATACAACCTGAAAGTGGAACAAGGGGACACGTGGGTGGCTCTGTTGGTTAGTCATCTGCCTTTGGCTCAGGTCATGATCCCAGGGCCCTAGAATTGAATCCCACATTGAGCTCCTTGCTCAGCAGGGACCCTGCTTCTCCCTCTGCCCGTTCTGCCTGCAGCTCCCCCTGCTTGTGCACTGACAAATAAATAAAATCTTAAAAAAAAAAAGGGGGTGGAACAAGGACCTAAATATCTAGGAACTCCTCCGTCACATTTCTTACACTAATGAATATGAACAGTATAAATAATTATTGGTAATGTTACATACACAGAGCACATCGTTTGACAGCCAGTTGGCAAAATTCATACAGCCTTAGTATCCATACACTTAAGAGCTAAGATACTAACAGCCGGTGATATTGAAAGAAAACCAGAAGCTTCCACAGCCCCCAGAAAGACAAAAGTACAATTAGTTAGTGGATTTCAGAGTCATCTTAGGTCAATACTATTCTGCTCATGCTGTCTTCATTAACTACCATGATGCAACATGTCTGCATAATAAATAAAAGTTCCAGCTAGTAAACTTGACCTGAACATTACTAAGAATGTTTAATACACCGGAGCACCTTGCTGGCTCAGTTGACTCTTGATCTCGAGTTATGAGTTCAAACCCCATGTTGGACATAGAGCTTTTTTTTTTTTTTTTTTTTTAAAGGAGTGTTCACACAAATTCACATTTTATGTTTAGGGTATTTTTAAGAGAAAAAAAGAAAGAGCATAATTTTTTGTTATCTTATCAGGGTCCTCTGGCATTTACGCTAAGCCTGGAGCAGTCCAAGTGGGATTCACATCTACAAAAGGGAATCGTGGCAAGGAACCTCAGTTTGGAGGCGCAAAGATGTGATTCTGAAAACCAGTCTCAAGAAGGAATTATATGAACCATGTGCTTCACCCACTTGGGCAGCCAGAGCCACCGTCCAAACAGTTTAATGGAACAGGTACTGTTAAAACTGCTAAATATATTCATGCTTGACGAGGCATGAAAGCTTACACAATAAGGGTTAACACAGCAGGTCTGAGGCTTCAGCTGTTCCAAGGTACTGTTTGCAAGGCTGGCCTCTGGCTGGCATCTGGCAACTTGGCATTTAGAGTGTGGTCTGTAACCCAACTGATAAGGACATCTCACTGTGCCTAGACTATGCAAACAATGTGATTTGCACTGAGCACCTGCTTTCCTCTGGGAGTCTGGAATTTGGTACATGCTGGACAGAAATACCTACTTGCTTAATCCTCAGTGAGCTTTGTATGACCCTCTCAGGGCAGGGACAGCATTGGAAGCCAACATGTAGATTCCCCCAGACATCACCTGGCTTTCCCATCCTTGCTACATCACTTTAATAAATCTTAGCTGTGAGTACAATATGCTAAGTCTCAAGAATTCATCTAGAAATCTCTGGATGTGGGGGTGGCCTTGTGGGCCCCCAACAGTTCCACTGCTATTTGTTCAAAATTATGCGGATTATATTGTTATCTGTATTCTGAAAAGGGGGAGGGAGGATGGATTTCTGTTTCTTATTAAAAGGAGGTTCTGGGTCACATGTAATAGATGAGGTATCATTTAGGGTTTACAAAAAAAAAGTCACAAATTTAAACAAAACCAACAAAGAGAAAACACGCACTTTGTGGGATCTGTCGGGCAGGTTCTTTCTCCCAGGCTCTGGTGTCTCTTGAGAGCTATATTGTTAACACTGGTGCAGGCAACACAAGCAACTATCCAACTAGGAAGCAAGGTCCCCACCTGTTACGTGTGGGCTGCCCTAGACAAGACGTGTTTCACCTCAGCCTCAGGGTCTCATGAACCACGAGAGCTATATTACTTAAAGGGTTTTATGACAGATACCAGGTAATTGCCAGAATGATCTTGGGGGGGGGGGAAGTACATTCAGTACTTGGCTATGCAAATTCACATAACTGTCTTGCCCCATTCCATTCCAGGATACCAGCACCTCTCCAGGTCCCATCTCAGGGACTTCTGACTTCCTGGTAGTAAGGCCTCTGGAAAATCAAGTCTTTTTTTTTTTTTTTTTAAGATTTTATTTATTTATTTGACAGAGAGATCACAAGCAGGCAGAGAGGCAGGCAGAGAGAGAGGAGGAAGCAGGCTCCCTGCTGAGCAGAGAGCCCGATGCGGGGCTCAATCCCAGGACTCTGAGATCATGACCTGAGCCGAAGGCAGCGGCTTAACCCACTGAGCCACCCAGGCGCCCCCGGAAAATCAAGTCTTAAAAGACTAAGCACCCATCTTTAATATCAGGGATTTCTATAAAGTCAAGGAGACTTCCTACCCTTCTGAATAAAGTCTAATTGGCCAGATAGAAAAAAGTCTGACGCCTTTTTTTTTTTTGGTCTTACTTTTTACATTGTCAATCTACTATTATAGCAACACTGAATTAAAAGAAAGAAAATTGTATATAATCCCACAAATCAACCACAGATGTCCTCATGTACTGTTGTTTTGCTCACTTATAGGTACACACTGGAAATAATTTGTTACCCAAATAAGTAGTGAACTACCAGGGAAAGAGTTACTACCGAAGGTATAAAATGAAAACCAGTGATCTCCTTCCCCAACCTATGCAACAGTCACACATCTCATCAACGACTTAGCCATTTCTATTCCGGTTCTTCCTGAAGCCATGTCTGTAATTCTGATCTTCTATGGTCTGTAGAATTACTGACTTCCTGCTCTGATGTGGAATGTAGATTTGGCTCAACTCTTGCTCCTCTATTTCCTTCTAATTTCTGTCATATTACCATTCTATGCTCCAATTTTGGTTTCCTAAAATAACCTATGTATCATATTATATTTAAGAGGTCGCTTCCTAAGATGAGGATACAGGGATACTCTTTTCCCCACTATCTCTTTCTTCTTCTACTTTACAACAGCTAGAGACTATACCATTACTGTTGGTGAAAGTGCTGGGAATCTCATGCTCTTGCCATTACGAAATCCTCATGTCACAGTTCTGGCTTTCTTCCTTAGGAAAAGCCAAGAACAAAAAACAAAAACTCAGTACCTACTGTATATATTGTATCTATGCAGATACTGTTATGAAGGGCCAATCAGAACAATCTGATTGTATATCCCCCCTCTTTTATTCCAATTTCATGAGTGCTCTGCCTCTTCTAAGTAGTAGTATCATCAGGATCAAATACATGGCTTTTGGGGTGCCTGGGTAGCTCAGTTAAGCGTCTGACTCGTGTTTTTGGCTCAAGTTGTGATCTCAGGGTCATGAGATCCAGCCTGGCATTGGGCTCTGCGTTCAACATGGAGTCTGCTTGAAATTTTCTGTCCTCTCTCTCTGCCCCTCCCCCACTTATTCTCTCTAAAAAAACCCAATCTTTAAAAAAAAAAAAAAAAGCATCTTGGATTTATTTTTTCACTTGCAATTACTTTTTGACTCACTCTTAGAATAAAACTTTAACTACTTGGTTCCCCAAATATCTGTTCTCTTTGAGGCTTCTGTTTTATCATACATTTTTCCTTTCAAGTTGAAGGCTTTCTTCATCTTTCACACCTTGGTTCCCATCCATATTGAAGAGGCTATCGAAGATGGGAAGTTCAAAGAGGTGGGTGAGACCAGTTTAATGGCATGCTTTGCTAGAGGGTGAAAAGTGCAAGAACCAGCTGTTTGGGTGAAGGTTCTCATGATGCCCAAACAATGCAGCCCTTGTTTTGAAACATAATCCACCAAATTTCCTAGTTCCCCAGACCATTTTTAGTATGTAACTTCCTTCCTACTTTATTTTCTGCTTACCCACAGCCGGACAGTCACTGTAAGACAAGAAAAGTAGGGGAGAAAGGAGAGAAAATGTGGAGTTTCACAGATCTTCACATAACCCTGTTTTTCTCCCCCACCTCTTGGTGTACAGCTCTGCTTGGGGGCTGTGGCCTCTACTGCTGCAGCCCTCTCCTCACATGTTCCTGGCTTCAGCCTTTCCACTCTGCATCTCCAGGTGTTGCTCTCACACCTGCTGTCACCTTGCTCAAATTTGCAGTTACGGCCTCTCCCACTTTCTTCACCATTGTTGATTCACACTTCAGCCTTTGTTTTGAACGTGCTGCTGAGCTGACCTTCTTAACCATCCGTGTGCATGTTTTCATGTGGTTGTAATATTTTGTGTATATACTACTTTGGGTCCTGTTTTCACTTCACCTGATAAATATTTTCTATATTGCTATACAGTGAGCTCTGATTATAGTCAACCTGAACAACAAAGTTAAATTAGAGCACAATGGAGTTCTTGATATAGAGTCTACTTTTAATTCCAATAAAAACCATTTCAGAAGACTTCCCAACCTCAGTCCTCCAGTTTGTTAACTGCTGGTTTACATTGGCCAGCTTCATATTTCATTACTCAATGCCAACGTCGTCATGCAAAGATTTCTTCTTAGATTGTTTGGGGCTTCACATTAAGAATATCTTCCAGTCCAAAAAATAAAAGAAAAAAGAGAATATCTTCCAGTCCATTGTCTCTAGGAGTGCGTCACAGGGACAATGTCTGATTAAGTTTGGGTGGTTGCTTACACTGAAAAGATTATTTGATGGGTATAGCTACATACTGAATTCCCTAACTCCTGCTAAGAGCTCTGACAAAAGTTTCAAATCAGTGTTATGTTCACAGCTTCTCATCTAAATGCAGACGTAAACGCATGTTAGTGTACATACAAATTACTTGTGCTGCTTTTAGGAATTGCAGGCTCCTGGGTTTTACCACCAGAGATTCTGATTTAGTAGATCAAGGTAAGCTTGGAAATGTGCGGTTTCAATGAACACTCCAAGGAAATCCATGGTCATTAGACCACACTGAGTGTCACACCTTTGTTACTTAATGTCTAATAAAGATTTGGCAGTGAGTGTCTCCATCTTGATTATTCAGCTTCTCTCCCATGAGTTTTTTCATGTTGAATAAGGGATGTATTATAACTGAAAACCTTCCCACATTCATTACATTCATAGGGTTTTTCTCCAGTATGAATTCTCCGATGCCTAGTAAGTTGACATCGCTGACTAAAGGCCTTTTCACAATGATTACATGCATAAGGTTTCTCGCCAGTGTGTGTTCTCTCATGTTTCATAAGTGTTGACCGATCATTAAAGGCTTTCCCACAGTCAATACATTCATAGGGTTTTTCTTCAGTATGTGTTCTCTCATGTTCAATAAGGCGTGACCTCTGACTGAAGGCTTTCACACACACGTTACACCGATAGGGCTTGTCTCCAATGTGTGTTCTTTGATGCACAATGAGGGGAGACCTCTGGCTGAAAGCTCTTTCACAATGACTGCACTTGTAAGGTTTCTCTCCAGTATGGGTGCGCTGATGCACAACAAGCTGTGATCGCTGCCGAAAAGATTTCCCACAGTTATTACATTCATATGGCTTCTCTCCAGAATGAATTCTCTGATGGGAAAGAAGGTGAGAGGTCCCAGTAAAGGCTTTCCCACACTGATTACATTCAAAAGGTTTTTCTCCAGTATGAGTTCTCTGATGCTCAATAAGGTGAGAGCTCCCACTGAAAGCTTTATCACACTGATTGCATTTATATGGCTTCTCTCCAGTGTGAATTCGCAGATGCCTAATAAGTTGAGTGCTTCGAATGAAGGACTTTCCACACTGGTTACATTCATAGGGTTTCTCTCCAGTGTGAGTTCTTTTATGTGCAACAAAGTCCGAGCTTTGACTGAAGGACTTTCCACAATGAGTACACTCATAAGGCTTCTCTCCAGTATGAATTCTTTGATATACAATAAGGTTAGAGTTCCACCTGAAAGATTTTCCACATTCGTGACATTTATATGGTTTTTCTCCAGTGTGAGTTCGCTGATGCCTAATAAGTTTGGAACTCTGGGTGAAGGATTCCCCACACTGGTTACATTCATAGGGCTTTTCTCCAGTGTGTGTTCTCTGATGTACGACAAGGTCATAGCTCTGGCTGAAAGACTTGCCACACTGAGTACACTCATAGGGCTTTTCTCCAGTGTGTGTTCTCTGGTGTACAACAAGCTTAGAACAACAGCTGAAAGATTTTCCACACTGACTACATGCATGTGGCCTCTTTCCAGTCTGAATGATGTCACCGTCAGTAAAAGATGAGGCTGCGTGGAAGGCATTATGTTCCTCCCCACACCTAAATGGTGCTTCTCTACAATCACTTATTTCGGTTCGTATGAGGCAGTCATCACACTCATACTGACATTCTCTAAGATGCATCGGCTTGTGTTCATTCCGAGTCTTGCTATGATTGATAATGTTTCCATAGTCTGGATAGTTATTTTTGTTCTCTGCTGAGAAAAGTCTATTATGAAATTGCAGGGAGGTACCGTAGCTCAAAGAGTCACTAGTGACAGTAAATTCACAAAATTTTTTATTTCTCATTTCAACATTTCCAAGTTTATTCAAATAAATGCTCTGACAGAAGGCTCCAGCATTTTGGTGATTTTCATAAGGCTTCCGATCAGCCTGGCCTTTCTCATGATTCATGAAAACTGAATTCTGTTTCAACTTTTTAACCTGTGAGTCAAGGGTATGGAAATGTGTTCTTGTGAGTAATGTTGGAGGTAGAAGGCTTACACTCAGGTAACTTCCCCCAAGGTCATGCTCACAATGGTCCCCTTGAGCAAACAGTGTCTCTGTTGTAAGTACCATTTGATTCCAAGAGTCCTCCTGGTGCTCCCTTAGCTGGTTCTTCCAATCCTGCCTTTCTCCTAATGACACCAACCAGGGGCCCTCCTCCTGTAGGCAGTGTTTCATTTCTATGTGGTGGAATGGTTCTTCCACAGCAAAATCTTCTTTGGAAGCTGACTCTTTCTTTTCAAATATATTCTTCCAATCTGAAAGAAATCCAATATACCTGAATTACTGGAGATGCATTAGAGGGGGAGGATGGGATGGAGGAGACCACCAAGTATGAGAGGTTCTCTGGGTTTGTTTCTAATCCATGGACTGTAAGTTCATGCAGGATGTTAAAAAAAAAGGGATGGAACAGCAAACAGGGTAGTGGTGATAACGTATAAAAAACAAACAAAGATAATGAAGAGGTAACCCAGGAAGACTAGTCTGCAGAGGGAGAAGAGGAATAAGAACAAGCAGGGGAGGGTAAAGATTAAAGGAGAGATCCAGAAAGAATTGGGCCTAAGGGTATATAGCCTTCATAGCCACAGAAGATACCTACAATATAATTGCCTGTGAAGCCAGTGAATACGGTACCTGACTTGGAAAAAGGGTCTTTGCGTAAATTAAGGAACTTGAGCTAGGGAAAGTATCTGTGTAGGCCCTAACTGTGACCAGAAGTGTCCTATAATGGGGAAGTAGAGATATGATACACACAGAAGTGAAATGAACATGGAACAAAGAGATTTAGAGATGCTGGCCTTAAAGACTAAAGTGATATGGGCACAAACCAAGGAATGCTGCAGCCACCAGAAGCTGGTGAGTGAGACAAGGAAGAGATTTCTTCCTGGACCCTTCCAAGGGTGCATGACTCTACACCTTGGTTTCAGACCAATGGTATTGATTTCAGGTTTCTGGCCTCCAGAATCATGGGAGAATCAATTTGTGTTGTTTTAAGCCCCTCACCTGGTAATCTGTTACAGCAGCCGCAGGAAATTAATAAAGAGACTAACTGGTACCTCAACCTAGATTATTGACCCAGAATCTTAGTCTATCTCTTCTTTTTTTAAAGATTTTATCTCTTTAGGGGCGCCTGGGTGGCTCAGTGGGTTAAGCCTCTGCCTTCAGCTCAGGTCATGATCTCAGGGCCCTGGGATCGAGCCCCGCATCGGGCTCTCTCCTCAGTGGGGAGCCTGCTTCCCTCTCTCTCTCTCTGCCTGCCTCTCTGCCTACTTGGGATCTCTGCCTGTCAAATAAATAAATAAAATCTTAAAAAAAAAAAAGATTTTATCTCTTTATTTGATAGACAGAGAGGGAGATCACAAGTAGGCAGAGAGGCAGGCAGAGAGAAAGGGAAGCAGGATCCCTGGTGAGCAGAGAGCCTGATGTGGGGCTCAATCCCAGGACCCTGAGATCATTACCTGAGCCGAAGGCAGAGGCTCAACTCACTGAGCCACCCAGGTGCACCCCCCTCCCCGCTTTTTAAGAAAATTTGATTTATTTATTTGACAGAGAGAGAGACACAGCGAGAGAGGGAACACAAGCAGGGGAGGCAGGAGAGGGAAAACCTGGTTTCCCACAAAGCATGGAGCCTGATGTGGGGCTCAATCCCAGGACCCTGGGATCATGACTTGAGCTGAAGGCAGACGCTTAATGTCTGAAACACCCAGGCCCCCAGTCTATCTATTTTCTGATTCTGCATCTTGAAATGATCCCAAACACCAACACAGACTTAATATTCTTTTTTTTTTGTGTGTGATTTTTTTTTTTTAAGATTTTATTTATTTATTTGACAGAGAGATCACAAGTAGGCAGAGAGGCAGGCAGAGAGAGAGGAAGGGAAGCAGGCTTCCTGCCGTGCAGAGAACCCGATGCGGGGCTCGATCCCAGGACCCTGGGACCATGACCTGAGCCGAAGGCAGAGGCTTTAACCCACTGAGCCACCCAGGCGCCCCCAGACTTAATATTCTTAACGCACCATTTCAACTATTTCTTCAGGCTAACCACAGAAGAAAAACTCTCTACCCACTTTGTAATCAATGCCACAGACTTCCCAGAAAAGCACTGTAGTCCTTGAAGCAGTAGTTGGCTAGGCTGGGCTGCAACTGAGTTTCACTAACTAGCAACTTCTTCTTCTTCTTCTTCTTTTTTTTTTTTTTTTAAATTTTATTTATTCATTTGACAGGAAGAGACACAACAAGAGAGGGAACATAAGCAGGGGGAGTGGGAGAGGGAGAAGCAGCCTTCCCGCTGAGCAGGGAGCCCACACAGGGTTCGATCCCAGGACCCTGGGATCATGACCTGAGCTGAAGACAGACGCTTAACCAACTGAGCCATCCAGGCACCCCTAACTAGCAATTTTTTTTTTTTTTTATGTATGTATGTATGTATGTATGTATGTATGTATGTATGTATTTATTTATTTATTTATTTATTTGACAGAGAGAGAGAAAGAGATCAGGCAGAGAGGCAGGCAGAGAGAAAGGAGGAAGCAGGCTCTCCACTGAGCAGAAAGCCCGATGCGGGGCTTGATCCCAGAACGCTGAGACCATGACCTGAGCCGAAGGCAGAGGCTTAACCCACTGAGCCACCCAGGCGCCCCTAACTAACTAGCAACTTCTAAAGCTCATTTTCCTTGACAGTAAGCCAGGAATAAAACCTTAGCTGGGGTGCCTGGGTTTTTGAGACCGGAAGAAGGAAAGAAGTCTCAGGGTGGTTAAGATGTGACTGAGTTGTGCCTGGTCATTGGAAACTGGGTAAAGGAGGCCAGACATTTTACACAGTGTCTCTATCAAGATTGCAAAATGAGGAAAACAGACTGTGGGTCAGCTAGAAAGAAGTATCTATGATAGATGAGAAGAAAGATGCTGTCCACATACTGAGGAGAAGAAAGATGCTGTCCACATACTGAATTCAGAATGGCATCATTTGAAGGACCAAGGACAAGTAAAAGCAGGTGACACTTCAGAGGGAAAAGTAACAGAGGCTGTAGGTGAGAGTTACAAGGTAAGAAAGAGCAGGAAAACACAAGATAAACCCAACACCTCTGGCTAGGGGAACGTTTCGATGATACTGTGAAGGTCCAAAGTGGTGTGAAGGACACACGTGATGTTTACAGCTAACTGAAAGCAGCCAGTTAAGAAAGGCCACTTACTGGGGCGCCTGGGTGGCTCAGTGGGTTAAGCCTCTGCCTTCGGCTCAGGTCATGGTCTCAGGGTCCTGGGATTGAGCCCCACATCGGGCTCTCTGCTCAGCGGGGAGCCCGCTTCCTCCTCTCTCTCTGCCTGCTGCTCTGCCTACTTGTGATCTCTCTCTCTGTGTCAAACAAATAAATAAAATCTTTAAAAAAAAAAAAAAAAGAAATGCCACTTACTGCGTGATTCCAACTACAGGACATTCTGGAAAAGGTAAAACTATAAAGAGTAAAATAACCAGTGGTTTCCAGGAGCTAGGGTGGAGAGAGGGAAAAACAGGTGGAGCACAGAGAATATTTAGGGCAGTAGAACTACTTTGCTTGATACTATAAAGATGGACATGTGGCATTATACATTTACCCAAACCCGCAGAATGTCCAACACCAAGAGTGAACCTAATGTAAACTGATCTCTACTGGTAATGTGTGAATACAGCTGCACCCATTGTAACAAATGTACCACAGAATGCAGGATATTAATAATAGAGGAAACTGTGTGTGTATGTGGTGAGGAAGGGTGATAAAATGGGAACTCTGTACTTTCTGCTAAACTTTCGGTAAACATAAAACTCTAATAAATAAAACCTATTAGGGGCGCCTGGGTGGCTCAGTGGGTTAAGCCGCTGCCTTCGGCTCAGGTCATGATCTCAGGGTCCTGGGATCGAGTCCCACATCGGGCTCTCTGCTCAGCGGGAAGCCTGCTTCCTCCTCTCTCTCTCTCTCTGCCTGCCTCTCCGTCTACTTGTGATCTCTCTCTGTCAAATAAATAAATAAAATCTTTAAAAAAAAAAAAAAATAAAACCTATTAATTAAAACAAAACAAAAACAAATATCAGAAGCAGCCCAATTAGTAGGGGTAATGAACATGTTCTAAAATTGACTATAGTGATAGATGCAGATGCTGTGAATATACTACAATCCTTTGCATACTTCAAATGAATGAATCATATGGCATGTGAATTATATCTTGATACCACTATTAAAGAAAAAAAGGAGTTCCAATCAGGCTTAGACACTGGGACATACAAGGAGGTGGACCGATGGGATGAGGAGAGGTGGGAAAACAAGTCCAGGAACTGATTTAGTAGGAATCCTTCTGGAAGGAATAGGTTGTTGCCATTTCCTAGGATGCAGAAGTTCTCACCACATCTCTGGATCATCTAGAAGTTGTAGGAATGTCCAACATGAGGAGGAATGGACACCCAACTACAGGGTAAAGACAAGGCATGACGGAGAGATCCATCTGCCCTGGGTGGAAGTGAGGGTGGGGGACTCGAGGAAAAGAGGGGGCACAAGCACCTGGGAATAGATGAAGGAGCTGGGAGGTGAAGATCAAAGGGAAGATGGGAACAGAAATGAACCCACACATGAGAAATGTTGGGACAAGAATGACATGTGTTTTTCATGGATTGGGGACAGAGGGACAGCCCTACATGGGTCAGAATGTGGCTGCCTTGGATGCAAGGAAGCAGCAGAGAACACCCAAGAAAGCTCCCTGTACCTCCTTCCCTCCTTGGACCCAGGCTCCTATGGAGAGCAACTTCACCAGGTTAACTCACCAGGTCACTAGCCTGCTCTCACCTTGGGGAGGTCCCTGTTCTGCCCTCCATGGGTCTTGTCCTTGCTCCAGCCAGCTGATCACATCCGGTTTGGAAAGCAGAAGCCCTGGTCAATGGGGAAAAAATACAGGACTTTGTGCTCTGCTCAGAGAGTAGGAGAACCATGTCCTCTGGCCTAGCCCTCAGTCCCTGGGGTCAGATGTGGAAGTATTAGGAGGGCCATGCACATCCCAAGGAAACTCCCAACAAAACTCTTGGCTCATTATAGACAGAATGAGTGGCAATATCCAGGATCTGTATCTCAAGGGAATCCATTTCTGGAATGCTCAGGTTCAACCCAGGCATATCTGTAAGAAGAGCCAGATCTTTGAGTCCCTGAAGCAGAAAACTGCTGTGATGGGCAGAGCTCGCCTTACCCAGAGAGACCAGGTGGCTGCAGGTCTCCAGAGTCACGGTGCGGTATAGTCTCCTCTGGGCCAGATCCAGTTGTCCCCACTCCTCCTGCGTGAAGGTCACAGCCACATCCTTGAAGCTCACAGCTGGCTGAAATATCACCCATGTTACCATGGGGCTCTGCCTCCCCAGTGTGGAGGTTGGGTCAGGGGGATGGGGCAGCACTGGGAAGGAGAGGACATGTGTTTTAGATGATATCTATGAGCAGTCATGGGGTTCCCACCTTTGGGATCAGGCTCATGCTGTTTTCACTTCTCTCCGAGGGGCTCATCTATCACTGGTCATACCAGTGCTTCTGATTTTTGGTAGTAGGAAACAACAGGAACCCCACTCAGAGATCCCCAGGGTGGCTGAATGGGTTATGGAGGCTTAGTTCTGCCCATCCTCAAGATCCTGCCATGCAGCCATCACAGACAGAGTCTGAGCCAGAGACCTGTCCCAGGCGACCAGGCGTGGGAGACTCATGTTCGCTCTGGTCCTAGGAGGTCCTGGCTCATCCACACAGGGCAGGTGCTTTATCTACGGAGACCCTTTGGCTTTCACATGAAGGCACAGGGCAGCATTACAGTGCTCTCATGTGCCAGACTGAGAAGGTGGATGGTATTCCTAGACCTATTTTTACAGCTGACGAGACTGAGGCAAAGAGAGGGAAAAAAGGTCCCTAACTCACCTGGGATGGGACCGCGTGAGAATGTGCTTCCATCTCCTCCTCATACCTGAAGAAGCTGTGGTGAAGAGAGCAGAGGTCCTCAGAAGGCAGGGCTGGTGAAGAAGGGAACAATGAGGAATTCAGCCCCACCTCAGTAAGCCCATGAGACTGAGCCCACTCCCAACCCCAGACAAAGGAAAGGGCTGCCGGTGCCTTTTGAGGAACATTCCCTTAGGGTATGGGGAGTTGGGAGACAGGGCTCTGACCAAGTACCTTAAAAAGTCCAAGGCTCTGAGGTCCTCTGTGGCAACCAAGCCAGCTTTCCAGATGTGGAATGGGCCAGCCTGCCCAGATCTGAGTCTAGGGATGGACCTGGGCTATCCCAGGCTCAAGGAAAATGCCCTGCCACATGCGGGTATATCTGAACGGTGACCCCACAGATACATACCCATCCCTCAACACCCAAATAAAAGACTGGTCAGTTTTTCCTGTCATTTCAAGAGACTAAATAAGGGGAGGTAGGAGCAGAGTGTTAAGACAACTGGACAATTTTAAAATATCCCAATGATGGGGCGCCTGGGTGGCTCAGTGGGTTAAGCCTCTGCCTTCGGCTCAGGTCATGATCCCAGGGTCCTGGGATCGAGCCCTGCATTGGGCTCTCTGCTCAGTAGGGAGCCTGTTTCCCCCTCTCTCTCTGCCTGCCTCTCTGCCTACCTGTGATTGATCTCTCTCTCCCTCATATAAATAAATAAAAATTTTTAAAAATTTTTAAAAAATGTAAGAGACAGTGCAGGGACAAAAAGCAGCACTGATATTTCTATGAATGAGTGGAAAGGAAAGAAAAGTAGTGGTGAATGTGGGGTCTGGTTTCTATAGCACCAGAGCATGAACTAAGTTCTAGGCTGGGCTTTTCCAGAGCGAAGGCCGTAATCTTAAACCAGAGCCACAGTCCCCTTTCCGCCACTTGCTGACAAATCTGCCGAAGAACCCTTCTCCGGTTGAGCAAGCTGCCTGCCTGCTACACCGCGTCCTGAGGCTGCCGGAACTGCTACAAGCAGCTGCTACAAGTAGCTCGGCACCTCACAGCAGCAGAAATTTAGTCTCCTACAGCTCTGGAGGCCACAAGCTCTTCTGCTGCTACCTTTCTCATTTATTGCTTTGATCTCTGTGCTTTGTTCTGAGAAATGTGTAAGCTGAGCCTTTAGAACCTCTAGGAGGGCCTTCTTAACTCAGTATTTTCTTTTAAAAAGTCACCAACAGATAAATGCAAAGGATCAGAATAGCGAAGGCACAAACAAGAGAACAAACAGTCAGGAAGCTGCCCTGCCTCACCAGAAGGGAAGACGGAAGTGTGGTGCCAAGAGCTACGGAGAAGGGAATTGTTACAAATGCAAAGCAGCCTGGCAATGTCCAACAGTGGTCTGAATTATCAAGAGCACGAGTGCAGAAATCCCCCACCATCAAAAGATGGAACAAATTCTAAGTATGAAGATGGTGATAAAAGGATAGTTAAAAAAAGGAGGGGAGGGCCCTGGGTGGCTCAGTGGGTTAAAGGCTCTGCCTTTGGCTCAGGTCATGGTCCCAGGGTCCTGGGATCAAGGCCCGCGTCGGGTTCTCTGCTCGGCGGGGAGCCTGCTTCCCTTCCTCTCTCTGCCTGCCTCTCTGCCTACTTGTGATCTCTGTCTGTCAAAAAAATAAAAAAAAACTTAAAAAAAAAAAAAAAAAAAAAAAAGGATGTGGCCTAAACTTTAGTGCAAGATCACTAAGAGAACGACATTTTTTAGGGATAAAAGTTAGGCCGTAGGAAGACATAATAATCTTGACTATTCATTTGCCTAACAGATACTATAGCAAAAATATAAAGCAAAAACTTGGTAACCTCAAAGAAGTATGAGAAAACCACAAGGGAAATGCCCACCTACATTTAGAATGTGACTGATCAAAAAGACAGAGTAGAGGGACTCCTGGGTGGCTCAGTGGGTTAAGCCACTGCCTTCGGCTCAGGTCATGATCCTGGGGTCCTGGGATCGAGTCCTGCATCGGGCTCCTTGCTCAGCAGGGAGCCTGCTTCCTCCTCTCTCTCTGCCTGCCTCTCTGCCTGCTTGTGTGTACTCTC
>NW_019154206.1:319493-367105 GCF_002288905.1 Enhydra lutris kenyoni | reverse complement strand
AAAAAAAATAAAATATAATGTCAAGCTGAATTTTATCTATTTATTGGACAGACAGAGAGAGAGATAGCAAGAGAGGGAACACAAGCAGGGGAAGTGGAAGAGGGAGAAGCAGAATTCCCACTGAGCAGGGAGCCCGATGTGGAATCATGACCTGAACCTAAGGAAGATGCTTAACAACTGAGCCACCCAGAGACACCCCCCATCCCCAACCACCCTCCTTCTTAGCATCCTCCATTAAGGACCCACCTCTCAGCCTCTCTTACCTAGGAGCTCTGCGCAATCTGCCTCGGACTACTGGCCACCCTCTCTGCCTGCCCCTGATAGTTTTTGAGTCCTAGCTGGTATGAGACCGTCTCTATTGCTCCCACAGCTACTGGTCCATGCTCTCACTCACCCTTCCTGCCGTCTCACTATTATCTGATCTGTGCAGATAAAACTGCCTCTTAATTCACTCCAATCAGTGACCCTAGACTCCACCACCTTCCTGGCACACACACCTCTCTAAGCCCACACCCTCGCAAATGGCTCTCTTCAACTTCTCAGGAGAGAGATTTTTCCTTCTGATCAAGTAAACTCCTGCATCCCAGTGCTCAGCCCTCCCTTCCAGTTACTCCCATGCTCCTGTTCCTCACAGGTAGGCCCTCAGAGTAGCCAGCACTCCGGTCTCCCCCACTTCACCTTGTCCATCCTCTCTCTGCCCTTTCACTCCTAAACACACACACTACAAATGTACCCCACACCCAAGAAAGCTGACCAAGGTTCTGCATCCATTTATATTGTTCTGGTACCACTGCCCACCCCTGGGCAGTCTCCTATTACCCGTGACCACTTCCACCCTCCCATCTTCTCCTTCCTTGACTGGAGGCAACTGAGGGCAAGGGCTGGGAATGCCACTCTGCCATCAGACTGCCTGCTTTCGCAGTCCCAGCTCCACCGCTTGCCTCTGTAGTTCCTAGCTCCTAAGCAGACCCCCTTACCCTCTCTAGGCCTCAGATTCTTCCTCTGTAGACATGTGGGAGAACAGCAGGCCTGGTGTCATGATGCTACTATGAGGATTAATGAGTTGCATTTATAGAGCTTAATGTCATGCGGACACACAGGACACGGTAGATCTAGTCACATCGAAAATTCCCTTTCCATTCCTCATGCTGGACCTGAGAGGGGGCTGGTGTGGCAGGTTCTCTGGGGCTGCAGGTCTAGGGCAGTTTGCTCTTTCCCTGCCTGTCGGATGGGGTCTCAAGTGTTGCCCCCGGCTTCATGTTCTGCCCAGACCTCCCTGCCACTGCTACTTCCTCCTTTATTTCCAGCCCTACATCCTACACATTCCTCAACTCGACACCTCTGGGTGACCAGGAATTCTCTACATGGCCTCCACCCGGGTTCCACACTAGAAATGGAAACTCAGCGGCCTCCTCGGCTATTCCCACTTCGCATTCTCTCCTGCACCGAGTTATTTCTACAGCCAGATGCTCCTACTCTGAGGCTCTCTGACATCCACTTCGAAGCCCTCACGCACAGGGCGGTTTCACGTCCCGGCTCTTTACACCTCCAGGCCCCGTCTCCCGCAGCCCCTAACACCGGGCATGAACAGACACATCCGACGCAGGCGCCACAACACCACAGACCCAGAGGCTGCTGCTGCTCTTCCTGGACTTCCTCTCATTCTTTGTTCACTGGGAATAAAACAATGCACTTTGTCTTCAAGCTGAGTTCAAAAGCACGTACCGGTGGAAGAAAACGTGTCCAAGCTCTGAGGCGGGGGCGGCCTCCGGGGGAAAGCAAGCCTCGCTCGCCCGGGAGACTCTGGGCTACCACCTGCGGCACCGAGCGCCTCCGCGGTAGGCGGCCCTGTCGAACCCAGGGAGGGAAAAAGACGCGTCTGGGTGGGCATACGCCGGCCCGAAACCCGCAACAGCCGGTCTCCTCTGCAGCGGGAGAGCTTCTGTCCCGGAGCAGTAGAACCTCAAACACGATCACAACCAGCCGCGCTCTGCTACAGGAGGGGCCCTCGCGGGACCAGCTTCCTCCCGCTTTCTGCAGCCGGAGGGGCTCGCATCGGACAGACCCTTGCGCAGCCCCTCAGAAGGACCCTCCACCCGCCCCGCTCCCGCCCCCGGAACCGCCCAAGACGCGGCGCCATCCCGCCCCGCCCAGCCCACAGCCCAGCCTCCGCGCCGGTCCCGGATTTCAGGGTGTCCTGAGTTCGCGGGGCAATGGCGGCGCTTCCGGTGGACGGCGGACGTGCGCGCGCAACAACTGCAAGTCCCAGAAGGCAGCGCGGCGGCGACCGTTGCTCCCTGCTTGCGGTGGCGGGGACGTGTCTGGGCCCGGGTGGCTGCCTGAGAGAGACGCGAAAGCTACCTTTTCCCTTCTACAGCGGCTCGTGTTATGGTTTCGACACTTGTTTTCCTTGGGCGTGTTCCGTGGCTTGCCTCTGCCCATGGCCCGGGCTCACGGACGCGACGCATTCCCTGAGGCCGGCGACCGAGGCCGCGACGCCACAGTGCCGGACGTCTGCGACCGGCATCGATGCCTGGGCTGGCGTCCGAACTGCGCTTGGCCGCACCCTTTCCTCGCCGTCCGACCCGCCGCGGAAGTGAATGAGGACGCCTTGAAGGGGGCAAGGGACAGCCGTCGACCCGGAACCCGCTAAAGCGAGGCAGTCCGCCCGCGGCCTGTGCTGTCCGCGGAGGCTCCGAGGCAGGCAGGGGGGCGGCCTCGCTGCGCCTCGACGGTCTTGGTCGAGTGTGGAAGCCGGGGACCGGCTAACTTCCCGCGGGCCTCCCAGGGTTAGGATTGCTTAGGGGAGCATATTTGGCTTTGACCGCAGAAAGGTCGCCCCTGAGAGGGACGGGACAAAAAGTAGGGAAGCTGGTAGTTCGTGAGCAAGTCCTGACTGGGCCCTGCGGCTGCAGAGGGTGCGGGGCGGTCGGTGGCCGTGTGTGCGGTCTCACCGCGTCGTGGGGTCGAGTCAGACCGCCCCCGGCTGACCAGCCGCGGCTCTCACTCACCTTCCCCGGCCGGGCGACCGGCGGCTGCGACTCTGGCTCAGCTCGAACCTCGTCAGCTCCTGCATTGGTACTTCCTCGTGTCTGGGATGCTCCTGTGACCAGCCTTCCTTGCTTGGACTCTTACCGAGGCTGACCCAACAGCCATCATCTTCTCACTTGACTCCTTCATGCTCGTTAACACGACCCTGCAATTTGTAGATTCTTCCAGGAAGTCTGGAATCTGGCCTCCAAAGGGAGACTCTTGGTGGAGTGGGCTCGCGCCTCTTGCTTACTGAATTAGGCAAGGGCATTCTGGCCAAGGAGAGGTGACACGGCTGCGGGGGGCTTCTGGGGAAGTTCCTCTTTCAAAAACGGACGTAAGACACTAGTGTGTCCCCTTTCATTGTCTCTGGGCAGTGCTGTCTCTGTGTAGTGTGTAGAATGGTATGGCCATGCCAGCACCTTCCGGAAGCCAGCCCAAGAGGCAAACAAAGTCGACATGCTGAGAATGGCAGAGCAGAAAGATGGGAAAAACCAGAGTCAATAATGGCATCCTCCTTGCATCACTGAATCAACTAATGTTGCCTGTGTCCCCCTGGGGACTTTTCCTTCTATCATACATGACCTTGTTTTTATTATGGAAAACTTCAAATGTAGAAAAGTGAATAGTGTGATGAAAACCAATGCTTCCCTCCATGCATTTATCCAACTTCATTTACTGTCCTCATTCGGCTTTTTAAACTTAATCTTAGCCCCACTTGATCCCAGCCACCGCTGCATTATTTTGAAGCAAATCCCATGTCGTTTCACTCATAAATATCTAAGATTCTATCTATAAAAAAGAATAATTTTTAACTTTTGAAAAAAATATTTTATTCATTTGAGAGAGAAGGAGAACACAGCAGGGGGAGAGGCAGAGAAAGAAGAATAAGCAGATGCCTCACTGAGCTGGGAGCCCGATGTGGGGGCTCCATCCCAGGACCTAGAAATGACGACGTGAGCCCAAGGCAGATGCTTAACCATCTGAGCCAACCAGGAGCCCAAGAATGATTTTTGGTAGAATACGAAAATCCATACAGAAAATAAATAGTGGTTGCCTAGCACTGGGGAAGTTTGAGTGAAAACATGAGGGACTGCTACATGGATATCAGTTTCTTTTGGGGTTGATGAAAATGTTATACAAAGTTGATTGTAGTGATGGTAAAACATATTAAAAACCATTGAGTTGTACAGTTTAAGTGGGTATGTGTGAATATGTCTCACTAAGGCTACTTAAAAATCAGTACATAATGGGGCGCCTGGGTGGCTCAGTGGGTTAAAGCCTCTGCCTTTGGTTCAGGTCATGATCCCAGGGTCCTGTGATGGAGCCCTGTGTCGGGGGCTCTGCTTCCTTCTCTCTTCCTCCTCTCCTTCCTCATCCTCCTCCTTCCTCCTCTGGGGAGCCTGCTTCCTCCTCTCTCTGCCAGTCTGTCTGCCTACTTGTGATCTCTGTCTGTCAAATAAATAAAAATCTTTTAAAAAAAATCAGTACATAAAGGGGCATCTCGGTGGCTCAGCTGGTTAAAGCATCTGTCTTCTGCTCCGGTCATGATCTCAGGACTCGGATTGAGTCCCGTGTGGAGCCCCATGTTGAGATTGCTGAGTTTGGTCCCCTGCTCAGCGGGAGTCTGCTTCTCCCTCTAACACCTGCTCGTGCTCTATCTCAAATGAATAAAATCTTGAAAAAAAAAAAAAAAACAGTACATAAGGGTGCCAGCATCTATTGGGGAAAAAAAGATACAGTGGGGGAAAAGATGACTTTTCTTTTTAAAGATTTTTCATTTATTTATTTGACAGATCACAAGTAGGCAGAGAAGGGGGGAAGCAGGCTCCCCACTGAGCAGAGAGCCCAATGCAGGGCTCGATCGCAGGACCCTGAGATCATGACCTGAGCCGAAGGTGCCCCAAAACAGATGACTTTTAAGTACATAACTAAGTAATAAACACATCTAAAAATATTAGCAATAATTCCTAAATACCAAATATCCAGTGTTTACTCTATGTGGGTCCATTTTTTTTACATTTTATTTATTTAAATTAGGATCTGAACAAGGTTCACACTTTGCATTTGGTTAATGTGTGCTTAAGTCTTGTAATTTATGGGTTTCCCTGACATGTACTTTTCCCTTTTGTTTCTGTTGAAACCAGGTAAATTTTTCCCATAGGATTTACTACATTCTGGATTTTGGTGATGGTATCCTTATGATGTCATTTCTCATTGCCTTGTTTTTCCAGTAAACTGGTAGTTGGATCTAGAGGCTTAGATTCAAGTTTCTATATTTGACAGTCCTTCATAATGGTGCATGTGTGTTCTTTTGCATCATAGCCGAAAGTGCATAGGAACACCTGGGTGGCTCATTCGGTTAAGCCTCTCCCTTCTGGCTCAGGTCATGATCCTGGGGTCCTAGAATTGAGCCCTGTGACAGGCTCCCTACTCGCAGGGGGCCTGCTCCTCCCTCTCCTCCCTGCTCATGCTTTGTCTCTCTCTCTCAAATGAATAAATAAAATCTTTAAACAAAAAGAAAGAGTAAATGAAGGAAGAAAGCGAAAGTACATGTCTGGTGCACTTCTGTAATGTTTATTTTGAGGAAGTGTTGACAGCCTGATTCATCTATCATAGATTTGTCCAACATTTTTTGCAGAACAGTTTTAGCCATCATTGCTTATACCCATTATTTCATTAGGAGTTATAAAATGGTAGTTTTCTAATTATATCATTTCTTTTGCATCTTTTTGCTGGAATTCTTCCATAAGGAAAAACTTTCCCTTACTAAATTTTTGGTTACTCTGAGGAGGTAGAGTTCAGGAAAAACATAAGCAGGATAAAAAAATAAAGGCATTCTTTGCCTTTGCTTTGAGAAATCAGATGTCCTAGCAATCTCCAAAGGTAGCCAGCGAGTATGTTTTAGATACATGGATTTTTAACATATTCTGTGTGTTTTAATCAGTTGCAGTGAATAATTTAATGCTGTGGTTGTCCAAATGGTGGCCACGAGCATCTCTTTCAAGCTGTCTTCTGGGTACTTTTGACATGATCTGAGTAGGTTTTGATAACTTCTTTGCTTTCCAGTCAGTGAAGATGTTATAAGGCTCATTCTGTAAATTTCCTGCCTTGGCCCTGGAATTAGCTACATCCTTGAGGAACCCTTGTTATTTTTTAGCGGGAAATGTGTTTTAGAGATCTGGGCACTAAGAGTACTGTTACTACTAGGGTAGTTATTGTTACAAACCTCTTCACTGGACAAAGGATATATATTTTTAAGAGAAAACAAATTTTGGATTAATCTTGATAGTATTCTCATTCAAATTTAGGATTACAGGACTAATTATTATTGCTGAAATCTTGGTTCTTAATTATCAGTAGAATTACTTGGTTTATGTTTCAAATTATCTTCAATATTATTACTGAGAATTCAAGATTTCTCTGCAATTCTTTTTGCCCTTAGACTATATTTCCACAGTGAGATTACTGCGCTCTAAAGTTACTGGAAATAATTATTATCAATGTGTAACCTTTTCACTGAAGACTTTAAATTTTTAGAGATCACTTAAAAAAAATCTAATTTGGGGCACCTGGGTGGCTCAGTTGGTTACATGTCTTCCTTCAGCTCAGGTCATGATCCCGGGGTCGTGGATCAAGCCCGGCATCTCGATCCCTCCCCCCTTCTCCTGACTTGTGCTCTCTCTCTTTCTTTCTCTCTCTCTCAAAATCTTTTAAAAAATCAAAATTTAAAAAAATTTTAAAAACCTAATTTATATTAATACAGAACACTTTCATGGCTTCAAAGAAAAAACTACATAAACAACTTACACTCAGAAGCCTAGACTCTATGCCTGTTCGTCCCTCTATTCCTGCTCTCCTCCACTGGTAACCATTTATATAAGTTTTGGATTATCCTTCCATTTTATTTTTCTTCCCCATCCCTGATCCCCACTCCTTCCTTATGCAAATAACATTTGGCTTGTGTAGTACATCCCCTTCCTTAGGTAAAGGTCCTATGCCACGCATAGTCCTGTGATGTGATTTGTTGTTCCCATCTAGCCAACTGGCTGGGGAGACCATTGTCTGACAGTTGCCCTTGGCACTGTTGAGCGGCAGGATGGCAGTTCCTTCCATCAGTCCTCTATTGATGACGTATAAGCTGTGTCCAGCTTTTTTGCTACTAAAAACAGTGCTGCATGGGGCAACTGCTTGGCTCAGTTGGTTAAGCTAGACTCCTAGTTTTGGCTCACATCATGATTGAGCTCTGTGCTCAGGGAGGAGTCTGCTTGAGATTCTCTTCCCCTCCCTCTGACCGCCCCCCCTTTCTCTTCTAAAATACAATAAATAGATCTTTAAAAAAAATAGTGCTGCAGTGGATACTCCCATGTCTGGGTCATTTTTTATTTCTGCAACAGTATATTTGGAATAGAGTAGAAGTGGAGTTGGTTGGTCAAAGGTAAATGTATATGTAATTTTGCCCAATTTCTCTCCTTTGGGGTTGTGCCTTTTTGCATCCCACAAACAATGTATGGAAGTGCATACAGTCTCATCAGCTGGGTGTGGCATCAAACTTTTGACTCTTTGCAAATCTCATAGGTAAGAAACATTATTTCAGTGTAGTTCTAGTTGGCATATTTTTATGAGTAAGAATTTCTCTAATTATGAGCATCTTCTAATATGTTTAAGAGCGATTTTATTTCTTGTTCATATTTTGCCCATTTTTTCTGTAGGGTTGTTAGTCTTTTACTCTAGCTTTAGAAGTTCTTGATTGGCAATATATATATATATTTTTTTTAAGTAGACAGAGAGGCAGGCAGAGACAGAGAGAGAGAGGGAAGCAGGCTCCCTGTCAAGCAGAGAGCCCGATGTGGGGCTCGATCCCAGGACCCGGAGATCATGACCTGAGCCGAAGGCAGCGGCTCAACCCACTGAGCCACCCAGGCGCCCCATTGATTGGCAATATTTTAAATGGTTTAAATTACAAATTGCAGTTTTTCAGTTTATAATATTTTCTTTTGTTGTGAATAGTGTTGTGGGTTTTTTTTTTCCATGTAAAAGTTTATTTCCTTTATTGCCTCTGGATTTTGATTCACAGACAAATAATCTCAAGTTATGGGGGAATTTACCCATGTATCTTCTAGTACTTGTGTAGTACTAGATGAATAGTTAGTACTTCAACCTAGTGTATGGTGTGAGGAATGACTTTCATTTTATCTTTTGCTATATGGCTCCATAGTTATACTAGCTAAATAGTTTACATTTTCCTCACTGTTTTGGGGTGCCCCTTTTATCATACACTAAATTTCCACATGCATTTGAGTATTTTTGGATTTTGTGTTGAGTTGATCTATTCTTGTACCTATATTAACAATTTTAAAATTATAGATACTTTATGTCTTACTATTTAGTGGAGCTCACCCTCTCTCATTGTCCTTTTTCAGGGTGATTCTGGCTCTTCTCGCTTTTTTATTATTTTTAGGGCTTATAAATTGGAGGGTTGGAAAAGGAGCTAATAATAATCGTAATAACAATAGTAATAGATTAAGGACCTACTGTCAGCCTGTAAAGCACACGTATGTATTAACTCAGTACTTTTCTCAGCAATCCTGTGAGATAGACACTATTTTAAACTTCCCTGTGGAATAGCTAGGAAAACTGAGGCACAGGAGAGATTAAGTAACTAGCTCGAGGTGGCACAGCTGATAAGTGGAAAAGCTGAGATTAGAACTGAGACCGTCTCACTCCAGAGCTTGGGTTTTTCCCCACTGTATGTCAGTTTTAGACCACACTGACTTAGAAATCCTGGATTTCTTCCGCTCCTGGTTTGGTCTCAGCCATGTCTCCTCTTCGCCTGGAACCTCAATTTCTCATTGCTGCCAGGAAGGGCCCTTAATTGGAGCCCTCAAAGTCAGGGTGTTCAGGCTGAGCATTGGTGCCCCTGTCAGGAACCACTCCACCTCACACACAGGAGGGGAGATGACAGGCAGAAGCAGCCCAGAGCATCCCACCCTGGGACTGGATGGAGGCTGCTGATGAGCCCTCCTTTGACCCAACTGGGCCTCCTAGGTTTGGATGTGTTCCCAGCAACAAGAACAAAACACTCTGCCTGACATTAATTACCCCATTGGACAGCCCCTCACACAACTCCAGGGGGCATCACTCCCTTATAGGGCATTGCTCACTCATCATTTTTCTTCCTGTTTTGTGAGTTTTTAGCTTCTTTTTAAAAAATTTATTTAACAGAGAGAGAGAGAGAGATCACAAGTAGGCAGAGAGGCAGGCAGAGAGAGAGAGGGGGAAGCAGGCTCCCTGTGGAGCAGAGAGCCCGACACAGGGCTCGATCCCAGGACCCTGGGATCATGACCTGAGCCAAAGGCAGAGGCTTTAACCCACTGAGCCACAGGCGCCCCTAAATAAAATCTTTTTAAAAATGTAAGAAGTATATATTTCTGACCTTAATATGACCAAACTTTAGTTAATCTCTCCTCCCCACAGCCTCTAAAAGCTGAGGTGCCATCAGTTTGGGCCAAAATCAGAATGCAGAATAATAGCCCCACGACATCCCTCAGGAAAATCAGCTGACAAAAAGGGAAAAGGATAAGGGAAAGAAGGAGGAGGGAGAAGGAGGTGAAGAAGGAGAAGAAGGTGGAGAGGGAGAAGAGAAGACGTTCCTTGATCAACTGTCCAATGTTTGTTCTCTTTTTCTAATAACTCTATAAAAAGTAAAACCTTTTTCTGCTTGACCTTTGAGAGGCAGATCTTGTCGTCAGAGCTTCCTCTCTATTACAGTAGTTTTTTTCCAATAAAGTCTTTTAAGTCCGTTTTTTTTTCATTTGACACCTGCGGAGTCTTGGGAGGGTTTTCACTGTTATACCCCAAAAGACAGTTATTGCCATGTCTTCTTCCCCAGTTCTCCCAACCCCCTCCAGCACTGCGCCTGGGATGGGATTCTAGGTTTCTGCTAGACTTAAACAGAGTTTGAGTCTGTGTCTCATTTAAGTTAATAACTAAGATGTGCCTGAGAGTGCAGGTACAGAACCTAGCAGAGGGCTTCTTATTGCTGAGGATTTGATTTTAGCTAGTAACTGGATCCTATTAGCTTAGCGTTGGTGCTTTCTGGACCTGATAATCAATGCTACATGGGACAGTAAATGCCTCTTCACATCTTCCAATTTAATCAGTTTGGTTGTCCTTGGTAGCAAACGATATAAACTGATGGTGGCTGATTTGAGGCAGAAAAGGACCCTGTTGGAAAGATTTCAGGCAAGGAAAAGCTGGACAGGTAAGCATGGAAAAAGGCTGGAATTAAGGGAAGTGGCAGCAGAGACCTTCTAGCCAGGATGCCTTCCTTGACCCTGCTGCCCCAGACGTACTTCCAGATGGAATGTGGTATCTCTGGAACTTTCTGTGATAGGCAGAATGATGTCCTCCACTCCCCTCCGTACTAAGATATACATTATCATAACCCCTAGAATTTGTAAATATGTTACCTTATATAGATGGCAAAAGGGCCTTGGCAGATATGATCAAGCTCTGTATCTTGAGATGGAGAAATCATCTTGGGTTATTCTGGTGGGCTCAATGCAATCACAGGGTCCTTAAAAATGAAAGGAAGAGACAGGAGAATGAGAGAGAAACAGATGTGACAACAGAAGCTGAGACTGGACTGATACAATTACTGATGGGGGCCACAAGTCAAGGGATGGAGGCAGGCTCTAGAAGCTGGAAAGGCGAAGTACCTTTCTCCCCTAGAGCCTCCAGAAGGAATGCCACCCTGCTGACAGCTTCATCTCAGCACTATGAACCCCATTTTAGAATTTTGACCTCCAGAACCGAATGATAACAAATTTGTGTTTCTTAAAAAGATTTTATTTATTTGACAGAGTGAGCAAGCCAGACAGAGAGCAAGCACAAGCGGGGGGAACGGCAGGCAGGGGAGAAGGATGCTCCCTGCTGAGCAAGGAGCCTGATATGGGGCTCAATCCCAGGATCCTAGGATCATGACCTGAGTCGATGGCAGCTGCTTAACTGACTGAGCCACCCAGGCACACCAACAAATTTGTATTGTTTTAATCCACAAAGGTTGTGGTCAATTTGTAAATGTAATTTATAAATAATTTCAAAAATATCCAACAATTTGTAAACAATATGGGCTTTCTGGGCATGGGTCCCAGCATGAGTACTCTTCAAGTGCTCCAAGTGAGTCCAGTGTGCAGTCAGGGTTAAGCCCCTCTGCAGAAATCTGAGAGAGCTGTGAAGTTAGTGCGGGCAGAGCTCTGTGTTCTTTCAAATACTAAATGCACACACTAAACAGTTTGATATCCACAATACTTTGTGAAGTAGCTTTTATTTTCTTCATTCTAAATGCAGAGAGACTGAATCTAGAGAGAGCAAGTTTAAAATCAACCAATTAGGAAGTGTTGCTGACAGCATTTGAACTCAGGGCTTCTTGCCTTGCCACACTGAGTCTCAACTCCATCGTGTTGCTGCCACTACTGCTGCTCCTCCTCCTCCTGTCAACCTGAGAGACTTTTTTTTTTTTAAGATTTTATTTATTTGACAGAGAGAGACAGCGAGAGAGTGAATACAAGCAGGGGAAGCTGGAGAGGGAGAAACAGGCTACCCGCCGAGCAGAGAGCCCAATGCGAGACTCGATCCCAGGACTCTGGGATCATGACCTGAGCCAAAGGCAGACGCTTAACGACTGAGCCACCCAGGCGCCCTGAGAAACTGTATTTTTTAGAGTGGTTTGTTATTGCTTGAGGAGTGGTTTTGGTTTCCACCATGGGATGCTATGCCCCTTGGGTCTTTTGCCTGAGTTAAGAGATAAGCTGGAAAGAAGAGCTAAAGGGAAAATGTGGGACAGAGGTCGGTACGTATAAGCAGGTAAGGAGTAAAGGTCAGATCTTGGGGTCAGGGGGTGGTCTAGCGGGTGACAGTTTCACAACCTTCCTTGGATCCTTGGGCACCTGAATATTCACAGATCTCAGTCACGTCTTAATTCCAACCCCTCCCAACTCCCCCTCTTCCTAACATAAAAATGAAAGAGGACTGGGGACCCTGGGTGGCTCGTATGGTTAAGCATCTGCCTTCAGCTCAGGTCATAATCCCAGGGTCCTGGGATGGAGTCCTGCATCAGGCTCCCTGCTCAGCGGGGAAACTGCTTCTCCCTCTCCTACCCACTGTGGTCTTTTCTCTCACTATTTCTGTATTAATCTCTCAAATACATAAATAGAATCTATAAAAAAGAGAGAGAGAGAGAGAAAGAAAGAAAGAGGACTTCAGGTCCCTCTGTTTTGACCTCCAATTTTCTAGTTGGGTTCTTTACAGCTTGTCTCTTGACCCTGAGCCAGCAAGACCCCACCTGTGATTGACTCTGAGACAGTGACTGATTTGACCCTCAGTGTTTACCTTCACATACCCACCCACCTTTGCCCCACATTTTCCTTTTATAAATATGGAAGTATTTTCAGCACTTTAGAAATAGTCTTTGAGATATTAGTCCACTGTCTTCCTGGGGTTGGCCTCACTGAAATAACTTTCTTTCCTGTTTCACCACCACTTGTCTCTCTGCCTTTGGATTTTGTTGGTGTTGAGTGGCTGAACCTATTCTGTTAGGACCACCCAGGTGCCTGGGCTACAAAAGCAGCTCAAATTTCATGCTAGGATGGTTCTTTAGGACATAGCTATTATCTTCTCAGTCTTCTGGATTCCTGAATAAAGTCGTTTTTCTGACCCTAACATCTTGCCTCTCTACTTACTGACTTGGACTTGGTTACTTTACCATTTTCCCTCCAGAGCTGGATGTGTTACCTTAGGGCCTGACCCTTTCATCCCCAAGAACAACTTATTTTAACTTGGGCATTCTTCCCCAATCTTTCTACTCAGAAAGAGTTGAGATGGAAGGACAATAGAACCTTAGTCTTGTACCATGGCCCTGTCACAGGTAGATAAAGTAATGAAGATAATGGAAATCATATTTAAAAAAAAAAAAACAACTCTGTGGGGCACCTGGGTGTCTCAGTTGGTTAAGCAGCTGCCTTTGGCTCAGGTCATGATCCCAATGTCCTAGGATCGAACCCCACATTGAGTTCCCTGCTCGGAGAGGGTCTGCTTCTCCCTCCCCCTGCTCTTATGCTCTTGCTTGTTCTCTTTCCCTCTCAAATAAATAAAATCTTTTTTTTTAAGATTTTATTTATTTATTTGACAGAGAGAGAGATCACAAGTAGGCAGAGAGGCAGGCCGAGAGAGGAGGAAGCAGGCTCCCTGCTGAGCAGAGAGCCTGATGAGGGACTCAATCCCAGGACCCTGAGATCATGACCTGAGCCGAAGGCAGAGGCTTAACCCACTGAGCCACCCAGGCACCCCTAAATAAAATCTTTTTTAAAAATCCTTTATAGGGGGGCACCTGGGTGGCTCAGTCGTTAAGCGTCTGCCTTCGGCTCAGGTCATGATCCCAGGATTCTGGGATCGAGCCCCGCATCAGGCTCCCGACTTGGTGGGAAGCCTGCTTCTCCCTCTCTCACTCCCCCTGCTTGTGTTCCCTCTCTCGCTGTGTCTCTCTGTCAAATAAATAAATACAATATTTAAAAAAAAATCCTTTATAGGGGTGCCTGGGTGGCTCAGTGGGTTAAAGCCTCTGCCTTCAGCTCAGGTCGGGATCCCAGGGTCCTGGGATAGAGCCCCGCATCGGGCTCTCTGCTCAGCAGGGAGCCTGCTTCCTCCTCTCTCGGCCTGCCTCCCTGCCTACTTGTGATCTCTGTCTGTCAAATAAGTAAATAAAATCTTTTTAAAAATCCTGTATAACATCAAATGGCTACTTTTAAATTTTGCTCCAGTATTACAACACTAGATTTATCCCATTCTGTGCACCCACTCCCTGGCCCTGGGGTAAAGCTGTAACTGGGGAACATAGACTACAATATGAGTTCTTTGATGTTCAGTAAAGTTGGAATTTTAGTTGAAAGAGTTTTCACATTTGTGACACTCATGAGATTGCTCTCCAGTGTGTTTTCTCTATGCCTAATAAGTAAAGAACTCCAGCGGGAAGATTTTCTGCACTGAGGGTACACATGCCATTTCTCTCCAGTATGAATTCTCTGAAGACTAACAAAGTGAGAACTCCGACTGAAGTATTTCCCACACTGATCACATCCATAAGGTTTCTCTTCAATGTGAGTTCTCTGCTGTGAAATAAACCAGAGCTCTGAAAAAGATTTCCTATATTGACTACACTCATAAGGCTTCTCTTTGTGATGCTTTCTTTGATAAATATTAAAATCAAGGATGTGGGGGTGCCTGGGTGGCTCAGTGGGTTAAGCCTCTGCCTTCGGCTCAGGTCATGATCTGAGGGTCCTGTGATCCGGCCCAGCATCGGGCTCTCTGCTCAGCGGGGAGCCTGCTTCCTCCTCTCTCTCTGCCTGCCTCTCTGCCTGCTTGTGATCTCTGTCTGTCAAATCAATCAATCAATCAATCAATCAATCTTTTTTAAAAAAGAAAGGATGTGACTGAAAGATTTCCCAAACTAATTACAACAGAATAATTTCCCTTCAGTGTGAGTTTTCTGATGTCTAATTAGTTGAGGTGTCCTACCAAAAGCTCTGCCACATTCATGATATTCATGGGATCCCTCTCCAGTATGCATGATAGAATGTCTAAGAGTTAGGGAAGGTCAGCTGAAAGGCATCCCATGTTGATTATTCATAGTTTTACTTGGGGATGAGTTCTTTAGACTGTTGAATAAACTTCATTGATAAATTTTCTGAAACTGAAGCATTCTTGTATTCTTGAAATAAATTGTCAAAATGCCGTTCTTTAGATACACTGCTGGGTTTGATTAAATTCTTCTTTTCTCTCTTTTTAAGATGCTTTATTTCCAACTTATGTATTTACATTCATAGATGAGTCTGGGTGGTAAATTTCTTTTTTATACCATCCTTATCAGATGTGGATATTATGTTATCTTCATTTAATATTTTGTGAAGCTGTCCATTTTGTTTTGATGTGGAATTATTTAACAATTTGGAATAGTTTATTCCTTAATGTTAGATTTAAAGTCAGCTATATAGTCTCCTGGGCTTTGTGTCCATGTCACTTCCATGACAATTATTTCTGCTTCTTGGGTCACTTTTGGTTATTTGTATTAGGAAAATATTCATATAGTTCTGTGTAAGGTCTTATATAATTCCTTTAATCTTTTCTCTACCTGGGTTACCTTTTTTTCTCATTTATACTACTTTTGTTTTCTCAGTCAGGCTTGTGAGGGGTTTGTCTATCATCTTAACCTTTCCTTTCCCTTTGTTTTTCACTAACTTTGGCTTTAATCTCAATGAACTTGAACAATTTGGTTTATTGTATTGAAAAAACTTTATTATACTGTTTTCCCAATTCCTTAAAGCAAAATATTGATTCCTTTCTTTTTGATAATCCTACTTTAATAATACAATCAAGGCCCTAATTTTTCCTGTTATACAGCTTAGCTGTGCACCATTTATTTTGTTGTGTTCTCATTTTGATTATTTTTTTTAAAGATTTATTGATTTATTTGAGAGAGAGAGAGAGAGACAGTATGCACATGCATGTGCGAGCATCAGGGACAAGGGCAAGGGGAGAGGAAGAGAATCTCAAGAATGCTGCATGCTGAATACGGAGCCTGACTTGGGGCTTAATCCCATGACCCTGAGATCATGACCTGAGCCAAAATCAAGAGTCAGATGCCCAAGTGATTAAGCCACTCAGGCACTCCATGTTTTCTTTTTTAAGAGAGTTGGGGGGAGGCAGAAGGAGAAGCAGGCTCCCCAATGACCAGTGAGCTCATGCGGGGCTCCATCCCAGGGCCCTGTGGTCATGACCTGAGCCGAAGGCAGATACTTAACCAACTGAGCCCCCGAGGTGCCCCTCTTTTATGATCTTCCATTGGCCATATTTTTCTGAATATAACTGAAGTCCCTGGAGGCAGATGGATGATTCTCATGTGGCCTTTGAATTGTTTTTTTCCAGGCATTTAAGGACTGCTTGTTGAGCAAGTGACCAAAAGCATGTGGATCTCCCTGTCTGCCACTTCTACTTCTATCCCTTTGAACAACTTGCTGAGTTTCCTTCCGTTCACCCACAATTCAGGAGGAATACTGCCGACCTGTCCAGGTTATTGTGGGCACAAAGAAGATACTAAAACCAAGCAGGGGCTCTGATGGTTGTCCAGATTGTTGGCTATCATTAAATGCCAGCTCTGAAGAGTAATACGGTTGCTTCTATGTTGTGATCCAAGTCTCTGAGGAAAGCCAGGTCTCAGTTTGTGAACTGGACCATTTTCTCCAGCCTTCAAATGACTCATAATTCTACCTCATCCACTTCTGCAAGTGCAGCTGCCTCTCCCCCAGACGTTACATTTGTACCCTTTTCTAGCAGACAACAGTCCTTGTCCCAAGCTCACCAAAAAAGTCTGAGCATCCCACTCATTCCGACTGTTAGACTTCCTCCCTAACCAATATCTGCATTTCTGTGAGAACTAAGAGTCATTCCACCTGAACCAAAGCACTAGTTCCTTTCAGATTGTCAATCCAGGGCACAGTGTCTACCCCATTCCCTCCCGCAGATCCAGTGCTTTCCACTGAGATATACCATCCCTTAGGGTGCAGATCAGCACCCATATGTAGAAACTGGGAAATCACATATACCCTGTGCTTTAGTTTGCTATCATTGCAGAAACAAAATACCACAAAATTAGTGGTTTGAAAAATACAGATTTGTTATTTTACCATCCTGGAGGTCAGAAGTCTATCACTGGCCTGAAATCAAGGTATCTCCAAGACTGTGTTCATTCTGAAGGCTCCAGGAAATGAGTCCATTTCCTTGCCTTTACCGACCTCTAGAAGCCACTCACATTCCTTGGCTTATGGCCCTGCATCACTCCAACCCCTGCTTTTGTCATCGTATCTTCCTCCCTTACTTGGACACTCCTGTCTCCCTCTTGTACCGACCCTTGTGATGACACTGGGCTTAGGGGATAATCCAGGATGATCTCCCTGTTTCCAAATCCTAACATAATCGATCACATCTGCAAAGTCCCTCTGGCCTTGTGAAGTACCATTTTCACAGGTTCTGGGGACTAGCAGTGGACATCTGTGGGGCCGTCACTCTGCCTCCTGTGACCCCCCAGGAGACTCAGACACCCTGAGCCCTGATGACAAACTTGTGAATGTAACTGTGGGTGCTGCTGCTATGAATTATGTGTGGGTGGGAAAAGATGGGGAACCACCACCTTAGTATATTCGAATCCTGCATCAACTCGTCCTACTTTAAGGAAAGTGGGAATTCTCCCATTCACTTCAGAGAGGAATTTCTCTGGCCTTCTAAAGCAGCCAACGGGATTTCCAACTTGGTCACTTTCAGTAAGTGACCCCAAACCTCAGGGGCCCTGGCTGAGCTTCTAGGCAAGCTCCCCCTCATCTGTTCACCCTGAGGGGATGATTTCTCCTCTCCTCATTCGCCACCCAACATCATGTAGCCTTGTACCAGTTCCAGCAGACAATACCGCCTCTTATTTCCCTGAGGAAACAGAAAACCCCAGCATCCTTAATGGTCTCATCTCATGGAAGTTACACAGTGTGACTTCTGCCAACGCTATGAATGGAAGCAGTCACAAGCCCAACCAGATTCTAGGACTGGAGGAAAGGCAAAGCATTTGTAGCCATATCTGAAACCAGCACAGATGTGAAAGCAGTTAGCTTACCTCCTTCAGAGACCATCTTCTGGCAACAAATCAGTATATGACATTTCAGGATGAACTGACCTTGTTTGAGGATAAGGTTATGGCCTTCACCAGTGGACACTGGGCATCATGGTGAGGCCACTCCCAAGGTAAACAGACATCCCTGCATCACCAGGACTTGGAAAAGGAACTGCTGATGTTCTCCATTGAAAACTGCTCTCTCGGGGCACCTGGGTGGCTCAGTGGGTTAAAGCCTCTGCCTTCAGCTCAGGTCATGATCCCAGGGTCCTGGGATCGAGCCCCACATCGGGCTCTCTGCTCAGCAGGGAGCCTACATCCCCCTCTCTCTCTGCCTGCCTCTCTGCCTACTTGTGATCTCTCTGTCAAATAAATAAATAAAATCTTAAAAAAAAATTTATTGGGTTGCCTGGGTGGTGCAGTTGGTTAAACGTCTGACTCTTGATTTCAGCTCAGGTAGTGATCTCAGGATCATGATATCAAGTTCCACCTTGGGCTCTGCACTCAGCACAAAGTCTGCTTAAGACTCCCACTCTCGGGCGCCTGGGTGGCTCAGTGGGTTGAGGCCTCTGCCTTCGGCTGGGATCATGGCTGGGATTGTGGTCACAGGGTCCTGGGATCGAGCCCCGCATCGGGCTCTCTGCTCAGCGGGGGGCCTGCTTCCTCCTCTCTCTCTGCCTGCTTCTCTGCCTACTTGTGATCTCTGTCAAATAAATAAATAAAATCTTAAAAAAAAAAAACAAAAAAAAAGCTGCTCTCCCCCTCCGGAAAGGTCTCCAGGGGAGGGTGGGCAGCAAGCCCTGGTAAATTCTCCAGCCCCCAGATAGTTCATCTCTCGAAGATGTGAACGTGTGAATATGTTTAAATGTGATATAGCAGCCCTAAGCGCGTGCCTGATGCACGAAGGGCAATAGGACAGCGGGCGTGCCATCACTTGTCTCCAGGCACCTGGCCTCCTGGCTCTCTTTCTGGTCTCTCCCCAGGGTCTGTTCATTCCTGTAGAGAAAGGAGTGAGGTACTCTCATTCCAGAAGGCATGACGTGCCTCATCCTTGTCAGCATGGGCTGACACGCTCTCCAGAGGTGTGACCAACAGCATTCAGCCAATGTCTGGTAAGCACAAGTTCAGTATCTGACCCAGAATTTTAAACCTGTATTGAAATATTATGCACAACTCAAGAGAGCAGAGGTGGAGTTGTAGAGCAAGGGGTGGGATGGGCTGCAGGTTACAGGCTGTGTGACCTGGAGAAAGGCTTTTAATCTGTCCTTTCAGGTAAAATGTGAAATGTGGGCATCGAACACATGCCCTAATGCTGCCAGTTTCCTTAACTTGGTGATGAGCATCCAGCCAGGGTAATTCCTTCCCTTGAAGGAGTCCTGTGGGAAAAGCGGATGTGTGAAGTGAATGAACATTCCCGGGGAGTTCCCACACTGGCCTGGGGTTTCCTTTCCTCTAGGCCTTCAGTGGTTGTTCAAGGCTCCCATTCCCTGAACCTAACATTCCCTCCCTGCATGTTGATGATGTTCTAAGGGTCAGAATGACCCACTCATTTTACCTCATTTGGAATCTTGGGCCAGAGGCACTGCAGCCTTGCACAGAGTCTTCTAGAATTGGTCTGACAATGTTTTGTTTTCGTGCTGCTTACTATAAATATGAAATTATTAATGAAAAGATATTTAATAGGTGAGGAAAACACACAGATTCTATCACAGAAATATATAGTTTATTTATCCCTGTTCTCTTTTAGGCCTTGTCCATATGGATAAATACTTTACCACAAATATAATATCAGTGCACAGACTTTTTGGTACCTGTCTTTTTAAACTTACATTATAAGCATTTTCGAGTTTTACTGTTATCATTTTTTTTTTAAGATTTTATTTATTTATTTGACAGAGATCAAAAGTAGGTAGAGAGGCAGGCGGAGAGAGAGGAGGAAGCAGGCTCCCCGCCAAGCAGAGAGCCCGATGTGGGCTCGATCCCAGGACCCCGGGACCATGACCTGAGCTGAAGGCAGAGGCTTTAACCCACTGAGCCACCCAGGCGCCCCTCATTTTTTTTTTTTTTTTTAAGATTTTATTCATTTACGTGACAGAGAGAGATCACAAGTAGGCAGAGGCAGGCAGAGAGAGAGAGAGAAGGAAGCAGGCTCCTTGCTGAGCAGAGAGCCCAATGCGGGGCTCGATCCCAGGACCCTGGGATCATGACCTGAGCTGAAGGCAGAGGCTTTAACCCACTGAGCCACCCAGGCGCCCCTACTGTTACCATTTTTAATGACCAAATTGTACCAGCAAATCAAGTGAGTGAAAAATTGAATGTTTTCCTAACCTATATTCATTAGCAACAACACCCCACCAGTTTTCTTATTTACTCCTGTGCAGGGCAGTTTCCTTGGTTGTCCTTTGCTTTTAAGATCATCACTCAGTGCTGCTTTCACGTTCGGTTCAGGCCAGTTTGTGTAACTCGGCAGGGTCAGGCTGAAGAGGCGACGTCTTCGCCCGGCTCAGATGGACGGCTGCGAGGCAGGCTGTTTCTTCTTGCATCTCACCCTACTGTGTGTCTTCTGATGCCCGATGAGGTGCGAGCTCTGGGTGAAGGCCTTTCCGCATTTGTTGCATGTGTAGGGGCGCTCCCCAGTGTGCGTCCTCTGGTGCCTGATGAGATGGGAGCTCTGGCGGAAGGCTTTGCCGCAGTCCTGACACTGGTAGGGCTTGGCTCCGGTGTGAGTCCGCAGGTGCTGGGAGATGGCCGAGCGGTCATTGAAGGTCCGCCCGCACTCTGGACACTCAAACGGCCTCTCTCCAGTGTGGATTCTCTGATGCTGTGTGAGGGAGGAGCTCTGGACAAATGCCTTCCCGCAGTCCTGACACACGTACGGCTTCTCTCCTGTGTGGATTTTTTTATGTACAGAGAAATATCTTGGGTTCCGGAACGTTTTGCCACATTCGCTGCATCGGCAGACTTGGCTTCCTTTGTGGATTCTTGTGAATGTGATCTGCTGAGCGCTCCGGCTGAAGGCTCTCCCACAACCACTGTTTTCTCTGGCTTTTTCCCCTTTGCGGTCCTTCTGATGAATTTTTACACCTGGACTACGTGTCACCTTCTTAACCCGTGAGCCACGCTTACGCAAGCGTTTTCTAGGGAGAGTTTTCTGGAGTGAAATATGGCTTGTGCCAAGGCCAGTGTTCGCCCGCAACGAGGAGCTTTTCTGAGGGAGGGTTTCTTCCCCAGTCGGCCCCACCCCCTTCAGTGCTGCGTCTGAGACTTCCTGGGCCTCACCCTGTGAGAGATCTCTTGACATAGGGGACCAGGTGTCATCCCTTGAGAATTCTTCCAGTTTCAGGTCATGGGCTGGTTCTTTCTCAGGAGTGTCAGACTTCGGAGTTAACTCTTTACTTTCCAGTGTAGTCTCCCACCCTAAAAGAACCCAAAAGGTGTGGATACGGTAAAGAGAAAGTGCTAAATGGGCTAGGAGTATGACATAGCTAAGTATTCAAAAGCTGCTTTTTCCCCCCAAGAACAGTCCTACAGCCTGGGGGGACTCTGAAGAGCATGAAGGAGCAAAGAGAAGAACATGAGCTCCGCGGCTGGGGACCGGGCCGGGGACGGGTTTGGAACTGGGAACACTCTCCTGGCTCTCTGACTCCTCTTATGCCTTCAAGGTAGGCAGCAAATCAGTCCTTCACTAGATCTGAGGCTGCTGCTGCCCACACAGTGCCCAACCCTCCAGGTCCACAGGGCCAGCTGAAGGCAGGGATGGTGCACGGAACTTTCCGGGGTGTGCCCAGTTCTCACACTAGGCCCAGAGAAGGCAAGAGCCCCACTCCAGGGCTTCTGGTGCTCCCAATCCTAGAAGGCTGGAGTGGCCAGCACGGGCAGAGCCTTACCCAAAGAGACCAGGTGTCCAAAGGTTTCCAACATCACGTCATGGTACTCAGTCCTCTGCGTCGGGTCCAGCAGCCCCCACTCTTCCTTGCTGAAGTCCACGGCCACATCCAGGAAGGTCACTGGTTCCTGCAATGCCACATTCTGTGTCTGCTGAGCAGTAGGGTCATTGACTGGGACAGAAAGAAGGATGACTGGGGCCTCCCAATAGTCTGCTGAGTGGAGGGCGCCCCTGTTTGCACAGAAATGCTGACTTGGGCCATAAGAGGCCAATAAGTCCCTTCTCACAAAATCAGAGTGTGGGGCCTAGGCTGGAGGCAGAGTCCCTGCTTCACTAAGAGCTACAGGTGCTATAAGCAAACTGCCTCCACTCTACCCACCCGTGTGCAGCTCACCATTTCCCATCGACTCCCTACAGAAGGCTGCTCCTGAGATAAGCCCCCCGACTAGGCATACCCCCCACAACATGTGGTGGAACTGCCTTTGTGGACTGGGGCTGCTTGAGGGTGGGTAACAAGAGGCTACACTGAGGTCAGTCCTTCTGGGGAGCTGGCAAGAACTCCAGCAGGAAGAGGCCTCCCCATGGCACTGTGCCTATATGTGGGAGGTCTTTTGCCCATGAGGGGCAGAGTCTGCTTGAGAAGGAATGGGAGAAAGCAGAACCATTAGACCAGGACTAGACAGACATACCCCTCTCTCAACACCAGGAAGCCCCTGGATACAGCCTTGCCTGAAGCCTACTCCAGACCACTCGTTATGTGAGAGCCAGTAAGTTTACCTTATGCTTGAATGAGCTGTGAGCCACCTGCATCAGAAAGAGTCCTGACCAATGTCACACACACCATCATTCAGTTGCACTCTCTGAGCTTCAGCAGTTAGCAAGACAGGGACAGTGCTGTTTCACCTATGTCCTGGCTCTGGGATATTTTTGAAGCAAATCCCAGACAATTTTTTCTGTCATAAACACCTAAATATGCATTTCTGAAGGACAAGAGCTCTCTTGTTCTCACCCAGATTCAGACATGGTCTGCAAGCCCCTGCCTGGGGCTCCTAAGTGTCTATAAATACTTGGCCCCTCCCTCTTGCCTCCAAATTTTTTGACTTCTAGTCACTGTGCCCTTTCTTGGTCTCCATGGTGGCAGCAAGGCAGTCCAGCCCTTCACAATCAGAAACTCTGAAAGGCTTGGTTGGTGGGAGATGAGAGGTGGAAGGGGAGGTCATCTCACAGGGGATGCTCTGACCAAAGAAGGAAGGGGTGGCACTCCCCACTCACCTCAGATGGTTCCTTCGCTGGCCACGTAGTCACTTGCTCCTCCTCCTCTTCCTCAGGAGCTGTGGTCTGAAGAGAGAAGGTGGAGTCCTGGCCGGGTAATGCTGGGAGGAGACATCAGCACAGGTGATCAGCCAGGTTTGGTGCTACTTCCAGGACAGGGCAATGACAGCCATTTCTCTTTCTGGGACCCATGGGGCCAGCACACATTGTGTATCTTGTTGCTGCTCCTGTCAGGGACATCTGTGCCCATCCTTCTCCTCACCAGCTCAGGTCCCCACGCTGGCTCCTCTTCACAGCCTGTGCCCAAATCCCCACACCTGGATCGTTCAGGATGCATCACCCCATATTACTATAGGGCACTGGTGTCCCCACTGCTGAGACCCCTGATCTCACTCCTTCCCTCTCCAGACACTGTTCTGGACCCAGTCCCTCCTCCAAGGCAGCTGCCTCTTCTCTCCATTAGCCTCGGCAGCTGGCCTCACAGCTGTCCTCAGAAGCAAAGACCCCATTTCTGGCCTCTGACTCCCAAGACTGGATTTATTCTCCTAACACTTACCCATCTTGATGAGAATTCTATCATGTTTCCTCTACCTTAGAAAACAGCTCTAACTGGCCTTACAGCCCCCTTTCAACCACAGCTCCTTCATGCCTGACTCTTCATCTGTCCCCAGCTGGTCCATGGGCTTCTATAATGACCTCACCCCCCCCCCCCATCAAGGGGAACGCTTAAGTGACACAAGCTGGCACACCAGGCTGCTTCTTCCTTCTGGCCACAGTGATTGGATCATGGATGAATACAGGGCCCACAGCTAGACAATCAGAGCCAAAGAGGCTTTTGTTAACACTTAGGAAAGAGAAATTCTGTGTGGGGAGGTCCCACATGGAGATAGCTTGCCTGTGAGTGAAACTGACAGAGGCCAGGAGAAGTATGACAGAGGAGAGATGAGTCCTGAGGACACTACAGGAGGCCCTGGGACCAGCCATGTCTGAAGCTAGTAGATCACCCTGGGACTTTTTCAGTAAATTCTCCTCCCTTGGCAATCACAATTGAGAGTCCCAACTAACTTGCTGATCACAAATGCAGGATTTTTAGAATTATCTGTAAGCCCTCTCTGCTCCGTCCTCTATGATATAAACTGACTTCATCCCAAGGTGTGAAACATATGACAGATTCGCTTTCATCTCGTGAGCTCTACAACTATCTCCTCGGCATCTCTATCAGTTTCCTGTTGCTGCTGTAACAAATGGCCACAACAGTGGCTAAAAATAGTATGTATTTGCTTTCTTGTGATTATAGAGATCAGAAGTCTGACACCAGCCTCACTGGGCTAAAATCAAGGTGTTGGCAGGGCTACCATCCTTTTGGAAGCTCTGGGGAAAAATGTATTCCTCACCTTTCCAGTTTCTGGAGGCCACCTAAAATACTTGGCTTCTGGCCCTTTCTCGTGTCACCCCACTTCGGGGGTCATATGTCTTCTCCACCCTTAATGTTCACGACTGCCTCTCTATAGGTACCCTTGTGATTGCATTTGGGTCCACCTAAGTAATCCAGGATAATCTCCCCGTCTCAAGACCCTCGGTTTAGTCAATGGCATCTGAAAAATCACTCTCAGTGTGTGAGGTTATATATTCAGTGTCCGTGTTCCATGGAACTCATCCGGACAGAAATCAAGTTTCATGTCATCTTACCCCCAAACGCACCCTACACATGTACTCCCATCTCCGCTCCCCACCACTGTCACTCCTGCCCTAGCCACCACACCACGTGGAGGGCACAGTGATAGTTCTGGTGGCCAATCTGCTTCTCATTTGGACCTTCTCTGTCCACCATCCAGAGCAAGCTGCCACCTGGTAGGTCTTTAAAACGCAGTCAGACCATGCCGCATGTTTCTAGGGAGAGTTCATGGATTGGTTCCCACTGCTTTAGAGTGACACTTCTTGTTGCTTTAGGACAACATAAAAAATCTCTTCAAGGGGCCTGCCAGCCTGCCTCTGCTCACTTCTACTAAAGACCTACCCAATTTCTCTCTAATTTTGGATTATACTGTTACTGCTCCCATTTTGGCCCTTCATAGGTGATGCTCCCCTGCCTGGAACATCCTGCCCACTTCTTTTTTTCTTTTTCTTTTTTTTTTCTTAAAGATTTATTTATTTTGGGGGCGCCTGGGAGGCTCAGTGGGTTAAAGCCTCTGCCTTCGGCTCAGGTCATAATCCCAGGGTCCTGGGATCGAGCCCCGCATTGGGCTCTCTGCTCAGGGGGGAGTCTGCTTCCCCACCTCTCTCTGCCTGCTTCTCTGTCTATTTGTGATCTCTGTGAAATAAATAAATAAAATCTTAAAAAAAAATTTATTTATTTGGGAGAGAGAGATAATTGGGGGAGGGGTAAAGGGGAGCTTGAGAGGGAGAGAAGCAGACTCCCTGCTGAGCATGGAGCCTGCCTTGGGGCTCAATCTCTCGACCTGAGCTGAAATCAACAGTCAGCCACTTAACCAACTGAGCCACCCAGGTGCCCCTTCCTGCCCACTTCTGAGTTCCACTCCACACCAGGTGTTGGCTACAGCAGTTTGCCTCCTGGAGCTCCGCCAGCACCCTTGAGTTCTTCTCAACCCCATATTTGTCACATGCATATTTGTCAAATTCCCATCAGTCCTGCTAGACCTAAGGCTTACTGAGCTCATGAGTCTGAGTCCTGTCTGTCTTGGTCACCACTTTATCCACAGCCCCCACTGAGCGCATGACATCAGACGGCACTCTGGGAGGGCGTCTGGATGGCTCAGTTGGTAGAGCATGTCACTCTTGATCCGGGGGCTGTAAGTTCAAACCTCATGTGGGGTGCAGAAATTACCTAAAAAAATAAAATCTTAAAAAAAAAGTGCATTCTTGGAGTATACCTACGTGATTAAAATCACATTTTCTATTAGCTTGTAGTACAGAAAAGATCCCAAAAGGACGAAAATGAAGGCTTTAACTGTAAGCTTCTCTCAGAAGCCTCGGGAGGGCTGGTTAAAGAGTGTAGTCCCAGAGCCTACCCAAAGGTTTCGGTAGCTGTGACTCTCCAGCTGGAAGCTACTCTTCCAGCCTGAGACTCTCCATTTCCACAGAGAGGTCCAGGGATAAGGCCATTCTCAGATTCCCTGACCTAGAGACTACGGTAGGTACTTCAGCAAGGAAGCACCTAAAACTCTGACTCGGAAACATGTTCAGGAGGCAGATGCCCTTGGCCTAAATGGAAACAGCATGACCTTTCCCCAAGCTCTCCCAGGAAGCCTGAGTTCCTCCTCTCCCCATCCTCCAGGATGCCCCCACAGGAGTGTCTCTCTCCACCCCTCCATTGCACTTACTTTCCTCCTCAGACATCCAGGTTACATCCTCCACCAGGGACACTGCATCCTGGCAGTCCTCTGGGTGCTGCGACTCCACCCACATCCGGAGCTTCCTGGGCAGTGCGCCCAGGAACTGCTCCAGCACCAGCCGCTCCAGCATCTGCTCCTTGGAGTGCGCCTCGGGCTGCAGCCACTGGCGGCACAGCTCACGCAGCCGGGCCAGGGCCTCTCGGGGCCCCGCCACCTCCTCAAAGCAAAAGCCCCGGAACCTCTGGCGCGCGGCCTCAGGGTCAGCTAGCTGCTTGCCTAGCTGTTGAGTGGGCTCCCCAAGCACATCTGGGCTCAGGCCCTCATCTTCGGCATAGAGGGCCCGGATCTGGGCGTTTCGGGGACGAGCTACCTCTTGGTTCAGTGTGAGGACTTCAACGACTTCAATCTTCATCAGGGGATTCCCAGCAGGAAGAGGATCGAACTGAGGGTCCAGTGGAGCTGTAGGATACTCTGTGAGTCAAAAAAGCACAGCCAGACAGATGGCCAACAAGCACATCAACATTATCTGCCACCAGAGAAATGTAAATCCAAACCACTGTGAGATACTACCTCACACTCACGAGGAAGGCTATTATCAGAGATGAATGGCAACAACTGTTGGTGACGATGTGGAGAAATCGCTGTTGGTGGGAACACAGAATGTTGCACCATTCTGCAAAACAGCCTGCCAGCTCCTCGAAAAGTTAAACAGACTTACATTATGACCCAGGAATTCTCCTAGGTATACCTCCCAGAGAAAAGAAAAGAGAAGTCAACACCAACACTTGTAGAGGAATGTTCACAGCAGCACTATTCATAAGAGCCCAAACCAGAAACAACTCAAAATGTCCACCAAATGAAGAATGGATAAACCAAATGTGGTATACCCACACAATGGAATATTATTTTGCAGTAAAAAGGAATAAAGTACTGACACAGGCTACAGTACGGCTGAAACCTGACAACATTATGCTGAGTGCAAGAAGTCAAACACCAAAGGCTACCTATGGTATGACTGCATTTACATGAAATGTCCAGAAGAAATCAACACAGACACAAAATAGATTAGTGGTTCCCAGGAAATAGGGAATTGAGGCAGTTGGGGAGTGTTGGCTAATAAAAATGATTTTTTTGGAGGATGAGGAAAATGTTTTGAAATTAGACTGCAGTGACGGCTACGCAACCCTGTGAATATAACGAAAATCACTAAACAGGGCGCCTGGGTGGCTCAGTGGGTTAAGCCGCTGCCTTCGGCTCGGGTCGTGATCTCAGGGTCCTGGGATCGAGTCCCGCATCGGGCTCTCTGCTCAGCGGGGAGCCTGCTTCCCTTCCTCTCTCTCTGCCTGCCTCTCTGCCTACTTGTGATCTCTGTCTGTCAAATAAATAAATAAAATCTTCAAAAAAAAAAAAAAAAAAATAAAAAAAAAAAAAAAAAAAAAAAAAAAGAAAATCACTGAACATACACTCTCAAAAGGTGAACTTCATGGTATATAAATTATATTCCAATACAAAGTGGGGAAAAAAAGGAAGAGGCAAGAAAGATTAAGAGACCTGTGATGCTGTATAAGTCTGCAGCCATGCACAGGGAACAGAATCTGATCCTGCCTCCATGGGGGCCAAGATGACTGGGAAAGTCAGGGGCTCTGTCTTGGCACAGAGTTCACAAGAGCATCTGCTGAACACTGAACAGAACTCCAGCACCGCCCTAAAATGCTAAGGAGGAAACATGAGCCAACAGGAAATAAGAAAGCTCTCTACAACTCCCAGGAAGAAATGCTAATTGACTAAAGGACTTAAAAGCTTTAAGAAAGAAAAAAAAGTTAATAGAAAAAACTTAACCACGGATTATAACTTATTTTCATTAGATTTATGATTCTATAAACACAGAAATGGCAGGGCTGATGTCTAGAAAAAAATGTACCCTCTCACCCTTGCTGTTTTCAATACACATGATTAGCACAACTCTACCTGGAACAATGTGGACTCAAAGCCTTAGCAACAAATGCCCAGGGAAGGCTGGGGGACTTTCATCAGATAAATCTACTGGTGGTCCGGGAGCTTTCTGAAGAGAAACACAGATGTAAAGACACCAAGAGGAGCGCCTGGGCGGCTCAGCGGGTTAAGCCTCTGCCTTCGAGTCGTTGGATCATCGGGCTCTCTGCTCAGCGGGGAGCCTGCTTCCTGCCCCCCCCATCCCTGCCGCTCTCTGCCTGCCTCTCCACCTACTTGTGATCTCTGTCAAATAAATAAAATCTTGGGGGGGGGGGAAGACACGAAGAGAATGAGTATTCAGAGCGAGTGACACTGGAACCGTGTCAACAAGCCCAGACCACCAGAGCCTGTGTCACGACTGCCAGTGTCTCCTTCTGCCCTCCAGGGAGGACCTTCCTTTCTTGCTGCAACTCTCCCCAGTCCCTCCCTCCTTCGCAGCGGGCTCCCAGAAGACAGCCTCTGCCCACCCTCACCTGGGGGGTCCTTCCTGCACAACACATCGCTGAGCAAGAACACACGACGGAGAACTGGAAAACAGGCGGTGTTAAAACAGGGCTCAAGAAAACTGTGGATTCACGTGCAAGCGTTATTTTAGTGTGACTCTTCCAGCGCAGAAAAGCTGCTGCCACGGGAAGCAAAAAAGAGCAGGAAGCTACTGGTACGGAGTCACTGCAGCTGTGTTAAATTGAAAAAGAAAAAGAACCACCGACTCGTCAAAGACGCGAACAGCGGCTGCCTGCCCAGGCGCCGCCAGTTCCCCGCCCCACCCCCACCCCGCGAGCACCTGCAGATCAAATCTGCCATCAAGCAACTTCTCAAGCGGCGCTGGGCGGCTGGGCTTCCCTATTGGCGGGAAAGAGGCTCCGGTGGAGGCCGCAGCCACAAGCATACGTTTCCGCTCGCTTTGGGGAGACTGAAGCAGCCTCCCTCCCCCTCCCCCCGGGAAGCGCGGTGACACGTCAGCACAGCCACGCCCCATCCCCCGGTCCGGAAGACCGCAGGCCGCAACTTCCGGCCGGGCCCAGAAGTGCGTCACTCGCTCGACACGGGCGCACTACAGCTCCCAGGAGCCTCCGCGACATAGACCTCCGGTGCCGCCATGTTGGGGCTCTGGGCCCGGCTCAAGCCCTGCCCGGGCGGCGGCCTCTTCCGCTCTGGTGCCTCCCACGACCCCCCGCGAGGGCGGACGCGCCCCGGGGCGGCGCGGACGCAGCTAGAACTTCCACACCCGCCTTGCTGGTTTGCGCTTTATTTCCCCTTGGGGCCAGTGTGGGAGAGCGCGGTCGCTTCCCCTTAAGGCAGCGACGCACCCGGACTCTTAGTCCATCTTCATGCCCGCGATTCGAAATCCTTCCCGTTCCCGTAGGGCTTCCCACCCCCCCCCAACACCTCCAAATTCCTGATTACAAGCCTTGGCTCTCCTGTGGGTTCCTCGGCTTACGGGTTTCACAAACCTGTTGCTGGAGACTGCTAGCGCGCTATCCGAGAAGTGAGTCAGCGTGGGGTCAGGAGTCGCTCGCGATGGGTGGGGCCGCGCCCGCCGCCCGGGATCGGCCTTGGGCGCTTGAGGTTGCAAAACCCGTCCTGGGCCGCGCTTTTAATCTTGGCCACAGCCACATCCTTTCCTAGGCTTATATCCCTTTTCCGACCCCTTCCCCTAAACTTCTGTATTAATTTCATCGGGGGGCTTCCCTTTCCAACTCGTTTACACCTGCGTTGTGTCTGGCGTTTAATTACCTTCTTGTGCTCAGGACTTCTGTTGGCTCACTACCCCAACCCCAACTCCTGATCTGAAGGCAGAGTTCATGTATTCCCTTTCAGGGAATTTTCCTAGAGTAACTCAGGAAGCCAGAGACGGAAGTTCCCGAATTCCCAGCAGCCCTGGACCTTGAAAGTGCCCCTGATACGGGATATTGGGGCGCGAGGGGAGGTAGCGCTCCCTAGCGGCTCCTTGCTGGGCCACGGGTACCATTTTGAGCAATAATCGTGCAGTAGACTTGAACAAAACAAAAACAAAACTTCATTCTTCACAATGCTTCCCAGCTTTCTAACTTCTAAAACTTGTTTTACTCCTTGGTTAATCACAGGGATTATTTAGTACTTTGTCTCTTAAAATTAACTGTAGATTTTAATTTCACTCCATGCCCCGTATTTCTTCTCTAATCCTAATCATGTATTTTGTTCCTCCTCTTACCCTTGGAGGCACCAGGGCAATTTCTCCAGATCTTGAACTCAATGCTCATTCAAAAATGTTTAACTCTTACCGTTTTAAGTTTTAGAGCCTGTAGGTTTGTACGTTGGGAACTGTGCTGATCCTTGTGGTGCTGAGAGTTCAGTGCATATGCAGCCTGGCTCTCCCGGCTGTAGCCGCGCTTCAGGACAGCACATTCTGCAGGGTAATCGTAGAGCACCGACTGGGTGCTACGCAGTAAATGAGACGGGCCTCAAGCCTGGAGGCTGGTGGGTACGCATCATTCTAGGCACTGCAGTCCTCCGAAGCTCATCCTTTAGACCGTCCCTCAACCACTGTCTCTGCCAGGAAGTGTTCGTCCCACCTCACAAAGTGAAACCTCTTAAGTTTACCAGCCGGCAGAGCTAGAATTGGATCCTCAACTCACTGGGGCATAGTGGGACTCACTGACCCGCTCGTCTGCGTGGGGCTACCCGAAACAGTCTATCCACGGCAGCTCCAAGAACTGGTTTCCAGTCCCCTAGCTGAATGATCTGGGCTGGGGATTTGAGTAATTTAGTCCCCTCACTTGCAACTATCTGTTTAGTGAGTTGTTTACAAATTCCCAAGCCTTTAGGCAAGGTGCTTAATCTTTTTAAATTTATTAGAGACAGAAGTGATTAGGTATAGTATGTAGGAAAGGCTGATGGGAGCTGTCTTCTTCGTCCTTAATTTTCTTCTCCCATGTTGTCTCTGCTGCTTCCCTTCCAGGGTAAGCCATCTCTCCCTCAGTGCTCAAGAGTTCATGACTAATCTGGTATCCTAAGGCTACCAGTCCACAAATATAACAGTAACTAATAGTGACTTTTTACACACTTGCTGGGGGTCAGGGTCAGGAAGAGTGCTTATCTCAGCTCCCCTCATCTCTGTGCACTCCCCTGTTCCTTTTCCTCCTTGTCCAGAATGTTCCCTGTTCGTCATCCTTTCTCCTCCCCTCCCCATCACTCACTCTTCAGCTCTGCTGGGCACCCCATGCCATCACCTAAGTTTGTCTACCCCACTGGACTGCTGAGGATGTCAACCGGGTCTTGTGCCTTCAAAACCCTAAAGCCAGGCTCAGAGGACCTCCCAAAGGTGTTGATGATCTTTACATCAAAGTCTTTGAGTAACAGTAATTACTGTTATATGAAGGTCTCCAAGACCTAGGCTTTACATACCATAATCCCATAAGCAATAACATCCGTCCTTCACACAAGGGGAAATCCATGCTGGGAGAGCCTAGGAGCCCTGCCCAGGCCACAACTGGGAACATAGCAGCTGGGATCCAAACCCTGTTCTTTTATGCCCTTTATAGCACAGGGTGCTTCTCACAATGTGCCAAAGTATGCTTTGTCTATAGGTATTTGTACTCCCCTCATCCCTGCCTTGTAGTCTTTCTGACATCTTCACCTGGCACCCCTTCCAGTTCTTAAGTATCACCTCCTCAGAACTGTCTTCCTGCCCAGTTCTGAAGTAGTTCTGCCTACCCATGCCACTTCCCTCCAGCATATTCCACTGTTTCATTTTTCTTCAGGGCACTGACTGCCAGTTTGAAGTATCTGCTTCATTATCACTCACCCTCTACCTTCTCTACAACACTGCCCAATGCAGCTCTTTGTTTAGGAAATGGTCTTGATACACTGTCCAACACAGTAGTCTTTAGCAGCAGGTGACCAGTGACCATCTGAAAGATGGCCAGTGTGACTAAGGAACTGAACTGCTTAAGTTCACTGTATTCTGTTTACATGTAATCAGCCACATGCTAGCCGCTGCTCTGGAATGCAGACCCAAGGAGACAGGGGGCCTTAATACCCTGCACAACACTAAGGCATTTTGCCAGGCGCTCAAGCAGTATTTATTGACTCAACACAGCTTCAAAGAGTGATTTGAGTGTTTTAGCTGTCTGGATTTTCCCATATTTCTGTCAAAATATAGGAAATCTCACTAGCATTTTAATTGGATCCCACCTGTAAATTATTATGGGATGATTGCTGTTGCTACAAAGTTCCCTTCTACTTGAGAGCCTGAGCAGGATGGGAGTGCAGGCCACCAGGTAAGACGACACCTGGTTTACATTCCTGCTTCTTCCCAGACCAGCCAGGACAGACTTGCATTTCTGCTTCCACTGGTAGGATGGCTCCATCAACACTTCTCTAGAAGCTGCTGGCTGGAATGATGGTAGGATTTAAGAAAGGGACTTCATACACTTCTAGCCTTTGTTAAATCCTCAAAAAGAAGTCACTGCATTCTACCTCTGAAACTAATGATTAAAAAAAAGAAGTCATTGCTTCTACCTATTCTATATCCCACTTACAATTTTTTCAAATAGAAATTCCTTAATACTTTATTCCTTATCAGTTCCTAATCATTTCTTTTTTTTTTTTTTTAAACATTTTATTTATTTATTTGACAGAGAGAGATCACAAGTAAGCAGAACAGCAGGCAGAGAGAGAGAGGAGGAAGCAGACTCCCTGTTGAGCAGAGAGCCCGATGCGGGGCTCGATCCCAGGACCCTGGGATCATGACCTGAGCCGAAGGCAGAGGTTTAACCCACTGAGCCACCCAGGCGCCCCTTCCTAATCATTTCTTAAATAATTTATTCCTAGATCCCATTTCAAAAACCTATTAAAATCTTTTAAGTTGGCTACTCCTGGTATAAGCCAAGGCTATTAGTCTATTATTTTATAATTTGTCACACTGATTAACTCTTAAAAACTATTTCAGAGGATTAGTTTTTTTCCAAGTCATTGTTGAATTACAAGTATTTCCTTTTTAATATTTTTCTTATTCTATGCTTTAGTGAGAACAGTGCTATGTATACTTTGTGGAATCTGTCAACATTCCAACCTGTTCTGTCACCGAACTGCTCACGTTCATGGAAATTATCTTTTAACAAGAGGTAGGAAAATACTCACTGCCCAAGTCAGTAACAGGCAGCTGGCCACTTTGTTCTTATAAAGTTAACTTCGGTATTTTTCCTGTGACCAATTTTGACAACCTTACACTTTTCCAGGTATCTTTCCATTTTATTGTTTGTTCATTCCTACACTCAACAATTACTGGGCACCTATACTGTGTCAGGGACTAGTAACACAGCAAGAAGGAGACAGCAATTTTCAATTCATCAGCATGGTTATGGGCAACATTTCTTAAAATGCAACGTTACCCTCCCACCCAGTTTCTTCTCAGGAAGCCATTACAGCCTACCAGCTTCTATATTCAGTGATAACCAACTGACACAATTGTTTTTGTGTATTTTCTTAAAGACATTGATATTACATGCATCTATGTACTTTATACATCTTAAACTATATGTATTTAAGAAACATATGTATCTTGGAGACTTTCACATCAGTACACAGACCTGGCTTACTCTGTTACAGCTGTACAAAGTATTATACTGAAAACTACACGTTGTTGAATGTACTGCTGTTTCCCTGTGCAGGTTTTTAAACTGCCTTTTATTTATCCTCTATTTTATCAGTTGGTTTTTGCATTTTATCCTCCCAAAAAATTAGCTTGGGTTCCTTTTTTTTCTTCTCCATTTCTGATTCATGTATTTGAACCGTATTTATCTTTCCTCCTTCCTTTGGACTTCTGGAGTCAAATGCTTCGTAGTTCATTTGTTTTCCTTATTTTTTTTTTTTTTTTTTAAAGCAATCTCTATAACCATTGTGGAGCTTGAACTCCAGACCCATGAGATTGAGTCACACGTTCCTCCTACTGAGCCAGCCAGGTGCCCCTACTGTCCTTCTTATCCATTAAAAGGCATTTTCAGGACTTGAAATTACCCCGGGAATTACATCTGGACTCCAGGCAAAGCAGTTTCCAGATAAAAGGATCAAGATTACATGGGTCCAAAAGAGCAAATATATGGAAGGTGACAGAGAATGTTTTCTTGAATAACAGTTGCACAGTATGTGACCACACTCTGCCAGGCTGAATTCTTGCCAAAAATGTTCTGATAGTCACTCAAGATTCTAAATTCTTGGCCCACTCCCTAGGATGTGAGCCTGTCAGAGTTCTTAATGGTATTATGTATCTCAAGAGTTCCCTGTATCATTACCCGCCCTCCTGTTTCACAGCCTGGCATTGTCTTCAAAATCTCCGATTTGTTTTTGTTTGTTTGTTTTTAAAGATTTTATTTATTTATTTGGCAGACAGAGATCACAAGCAGGCAGAGAGGCAGGCAGAGAGAGAGAGGGAAGCAGGCTCCCTGCCGAGCAGAGAGCCCGATGTGGGACTCGATCCCAGGACCCCGAGATCATGACCTGAGCCAAAGGCAGAGGCCTAACCCACTGAGCCACCCAGGCGCCCCACATCCTCTTGTTCTTTAGTTTCTTCAGCTGTTCCTTCTCCCAACAGTTTCCTGAGCTAGAGACTGTCATTGTCTTAGCAACTGGGAACATACATGGGAAACTAAAAGACGACTCCCCTCATGTTGTTTAGTATTTGTTCTAGGTGTTCAGGTCAGATAACAGAACAAGCTGGGAAAGACAAGATCTGTTTTGTTGTATCTGTATACTTACGTGACCAAAGTTTTATTTAGAGTTTGCCTTCTGCATGCTTATCTGATATAAAAATAGAATTAGATATTTCATTTTTATTCTTTGATGTGGTTCTCTCTAGTGTACGTTTTTTGTTTTGTTGTTGCTACTCTGTCAGATACAGTGGGAACTAAGGTTTATGACTGGCTGCACAGATTACATTGAGGGTCTGCAGCATATGAGTCCTCTGATGCTGAGTGCAATGAGGACTCCTACTGAAGGACTTCTTGCCAGTGGGTTCAGTGCCTCTGAAGCCTTCCTAACACTGCTTATTGCATTCTCAGGTGTTTTCCAGTATGACTGCTATGATGCTGAGTAAGAGAGCTGTGCATGAAATCTTACCACAGCAGTCACATTCCCTCGGCTTTGGAGTTCTCAGAGGTTAATTATTTGGCGTGAGAACTTTACCACATCTGATACAACTGGTTTTTTGTGTTTTTATTTTTTCCAGTGTGAGCTTTCTCAAGTCAGACCAAAGTGAACTAGGCCGGAAGCCTTTCCCGCTATGATAATATTCCTGGGCTTTCTTCCCTGTTTGAATTCTCATGTCAAAAAACTCAAGAATTTCCTCCATTCAAGGTCTTTGCACATTAGTCTCCCATGCGAGCCTTTCCTTAAAGGCTGAGCTGAAAACAGGCTTTCTCACACTAAACACATTTATGTACTCTTATTCTTAAATGAATTATCCTTTGTGTAAAACAACGGATTTCCTACACCCACTACACATTTGCTTTATAGTCTGAGTCCTCTCAGGCTACACAAGGGGTGAAAAGATAGAAAAGGATTCCTTCTCATCCTCCCCCAAAATAATCTCCTTGTAGAAATTATTTTTTTTCTGCTAAAGCTCACAATAATTATGAGTGTTGCTACATTCATATTTGTAGGGTTCATCTCTCTTGCTTCATTCCTTGACAGGTCCAAAGAATTAAATGTCCTGCAAGCTGTCATCTGAAGGTTGTAAAACCTGAAGGTCATGTAATCATGACCTTCAACACAGTGTCTTTATTCCATTGCTTTCTTATAGATCTACTTTCCTACAGATTAAATCTAGGTTATATCGTTTTCCTCCCAAAACACACATGTGGCAATACTTTCTTGAAAGGACAGAGTGATGGCTAAACACTTGAGTGCCATCAAATAGTGATCCACATTCCTTATATTCACAACATCTTCCCCAATCAGTGCCTTCTTAAAGATGAATGCCATGTAGGGACGCCTGGGTGGCTCAGTGGGTTAAAGCCTCTGCCTTCAGCTAGGGTCATGATCCCAGGGTTCTGGGATCGAGTCCCAAATCGGGCTCTCTGCTCGGAGGGGAGCCTGCTCCCCCCCCACCCCCGCCTGCCTCTCTGCCTACTTGTGATCTCTGTCAAATAAATAAATAAAATCTTAAAAAAAAAAAAAAAGATGAATGCCATGTCTTAACTGCTTATTACTCAGTGTCCCTTCTACTTCAGCCAATGTCTGTGCTGGCATTTTTGCTGTCACGGAGAGCTGCAGAGCCACACAAAATGAGTTGCCTCAGAAAGGTGAGCTTTCCACTTAAACCCCGTTCCCTGCATTGGAAGAGGTACCACTACACCAGTGATGGCAGAGACCACTGCTGGAGATGATGGTCTCATCTTACAGTAAATAAAGCATGCCATTCCAAACACCTATGATTCCCAAGTTTTTATGCCTCGCCGGGACTCCTTCTGAAGTCCAGAGAAGGGCATTCCACTGGCTTCACAAACCTCTACTTGGAGGTCTCCAAGTCCCTTCTCATTCACACTTCATTAACAGAACCAGTCAGGACATAGGACAGTTCCACAAACTTGAATCTAGGTGAACGCTGTAGGGGAGTTCTTTGTACCATTCATATTACTCTCTTTAAAATTGCCTCAACAAAGAAAAAACAAAACAAAGCCTTTATTTCTACCCTTCAGAAGTTTATGCTTTACCAGTTTTCCTCATGTCACTGACTAAAACCAAATATTCAGGAAGAGTAATTTTTCTCCTTTTTAAGTTAGATGGTGATACATACAAAGAGTGTATATGGTAAACGCATACATTACAAATAGTCATAGGAAATCCCTGAAGCTTTCACCTCTGAAGGATTCTTGGCAGCTTCCTTTCCTTTGGCCACTACTCACCTGGCCCCAGTGAATCCACTTATGAACTGGGAGAAGGCCATGCAGGCTTATCCCCAGCCCCTCTGCTATTCTCAGGCCAGGAGTCATCACCTCTTCCCTAGATGCTACCTACCACGGCTCCCTGGCGGGCTTTCATCTATGCCCTGCTACAGTTCCTTCTTCATAACCACCTGAAGCGTGCTTGAAAAGCCACATCACACACCTGCCTGATAACAATCAAAACTCTACTCATAGTGGAAGCCCTGTGTGCGTTGCCAAACCTAGCTTGCTTGTCAGTATACCTCAGCTACCTCCTCCCAGCCCACTTAGTGGCTGTTTCCTGAGTGTGCCAAGCTTACGCCATTCTCATGGTCACCCCAGATACGGTCTCTGTACCTGGAAGCTCTCTTTACCACCACTCACATGTCTGTAGAGTTCTTTTTCTTTGGGAACTGGCTTAAAATTTCACTCCTGCAGTGCCCCCCCAACCACCTCCTCTAGCGTAGTAATTCCCCATGACCCCCACATCACATTCTTTTTCTTCTCAGTCCTTCCACTACTTATCTGTTCAGAGTTGCATCTGGGGAACTTGTTTGTAGAGGCCATAATCCATCAGACTACAAAGTCCAGCATGGCAAGGCTTATGTTATCTCTGGTTCCCTACCAAAGTGGTTAGTGTACTACGTAAGACCCAAGAGAACTTCCACAGTATTTGTGAGGTGTAACCAGGACAGGCAGTGGAGGGAAAACAAGCAAAGGACTCTTTGTGACAAAGCACAAAACACCTATTACCTCAGGCACAGTCTGTAATAAAGTGTCCTGGTAAGCCTCCCTGTACATGGTCTCTTGCTCTGGGATATCACCTCAGAATCTCCTGTCACCTGTTAAGCCAGTCCTCTCAAGATGTGCCCCAAATCCCTCAGGAAGCGAGATTAGAGGAACTACTAGATCATCCAGAAGTCCAAAGCTGAAAGGTTTGCCAACAAAGGACTTGAGTTCCAGGGAGGATGAGACACAGACCTGCACAACCAGAGCCACCACCCAGGAAGGGGCTGTGGAAGGCCAGAGCAAGGGGAACAACTAGGAAAGACACCACAGTGGGTGGATACAAAGTGCCTGTGTTGCTGGGAACCTTCCAAGTGAGGTATAGTCTAGTGACCTGTGCTCATGGCTGGAATTCATAGGGAATGAAAGGAATGACTCTGATTATGGAAAAGAAAAAAACACTAATGCTGAGCCATCAAACTGAGTCCAGGAGAGGAAGGGCAGAGAGTCACAAGAGATGCCAGTCTGTGTTGTGGCAAACAGAAAATCATCACCAAAGATGGGGACCAGGTGCAGATTTCATAGGTGAACACAGCTAGAATCTGGTAGTTCTAATAACACTTGCATTAGAACACACAGAACAAAGGGAAGGGAGAGCATCCCAAGTTTTCTTTACAAAATCAGCACATCCCCATATAAAAGTTGACTAAGAAAAACCACAAGAAAGAAATCCACCCACCTCCCCCACCTAATTTATGAATACTGATGTGTCAGTGGATGTCAGCATCATGTTACAACAAAGGCACTTCTATTTTTATTAGGTCACTGTGTTAATTGTTCAAAGGAGAAAATCACTATGATCACCATGGAAGGCTATGAGGGAAAACTGGGGCTATTGCTATCATTTATCAGAAAGGACTAAATGACTATTTCTTTATCCAGATATAACTGATTTAAATTAAAGCAGAGTCCAGCACATGCTCATCAAAGCTGAGAAACTTTCCTATTTAGGTCAGACATTCACTCTTCACCCTCTCAGCTTCAGTGTTTTAGAAGTACCAGCTGTGATGAAATGTCATTATGTAATTGGGCAAAAGAAGTAAAAAAACAAAACACTAATACAGTTGCCTCTTCCTTTATACTTGCTGATAAAATGACTCTACTGAGAAAATCAGTAAGAAACTAGTAAGACAACTAGTAATAGAAGTTAGCAGCATGCCAGGCTCATCTGGATCAACTACGTGATATTGCAAAGGAAGACTAACATGAGCAGATCGACAGCAACCACACAGAAAGCCCAACAGCACTCAGAAGGCCTGACATAGCACGGTGAGGAGAGCAGATCTCTTTGTATACTTGTGTCAAATTTTTTTTTTTTTTAAGATTTTTCATTTATTTATTTGAGAGAGAGAGATAGAGAGAGAGATAGAGAAATCATGAGAGAGGAGAAGGTCAGAGGGAGAAGCAGGCTCCCCACAGAGCTGGGAGCCCCATGCAGGACTCGATCCCAGGACTCTGGGATCATGACCCAAGCCAAAGGCAGTAGTTTAACCAACTGAGACACCCAGGCACCCTACTTGTGTCAAATCTTGACTAGACAGACCAATTCTGCCTCAAGGAATTCTAAATCCAATCATTCTAACAGGATTTTCTCAATGAATCCCTGACAAGCTGATGCTAAGTGTTCATATGGTAAACCATGTGGTTGAGAACAACAAAGAATTTTTTTAAAAAATGAGAGGAGCTCCCATTTATCCAAGTTTGTTATAAAACTACCATCCATACAGCAAAAAAGTATTTACTCAGACTGAGATGAAGAACACAGAAGGGACCAAGACAGAGGCCTGCTACCCGTGAGGACTGTGGGAAGTTACATCTATGATAAAGAAGGTGTTTCTGATAAGTGGAAGAATCTAGTCAGAAAATGTGCTGACAGAACTTACGCTCCATGCCTTATACATAAAGAAACTCCATGTAAGTGCAGCCATTAAACAAAAACCAATACTGAAACACAAGAAAGTATTTATAAAATCTTCCTTTCTGTGTTATGAATAGGAATAAAAAGAGATTTGAAAGGAAAAATACCTGAATCATAAAACTTCTTTATGGAGACTAAATTTAAATTTAAAGGTAGTGATAAATGTTTGTCTGGGATATTTGTATTACTAATGCCCATAATTAAGAGTTCCCAACAAAATACTGTACCCCAAAAAACAAAAATCAACAGAAAAAAAGGGGGAGTAAAGTATATAACTCACAAAAGAAAAAATATAAATGGTCTATAAACTTGTAAAAATACTTCATGAGGGATGGGGTGCCTGGGTGGCTCAGTGGGTTAAGCCTCTGCCTTCGGGTCAGATCATGATCTTGGGGTCCTGGAATCAAGCCCCACATCGGGCTCTCTGCTTGGTGGGGAGTCTGCTTCCCCCTCTCTCTGCCTGCCTCGCTGCCTGCTTGTGATCTCTGTCTGTCAAATAAGTAAATAAATAAACAAATCTTAAAAAAAAACAAACCAAACCTTCATGAGGGAAATGTGAACTAAACTGAACATACTATCAGATTTGAAAACCTTAAGAAGATTATTCTAAATTTCTGGCAATGAACAGGAAAAGGTCTCACGTAATTGAGGAGCTCCAGGCATTTTAAAGGATTTTAGACAGCAATCTGTTGCTACCAGATTTTTAGCTTCTACTTGGTTGATTCCGAAGTTCTATCTCACAAATCCTACCTACAAAAAAACCCACACACACAAAAAAACTTGAAAGTGCAAAAAAATGTATGCAACGAAGTTTTCTTTTTTCTTTCTTTTTTTTTTTTTTGCAACGAAGTTTTCTGCCAACAACTTGAAAGATTATCAAGAGGAAAAAATCAAATATGGACCACAAAGTATGTTAAAATAAATGAAACAGGCCTGTTTGTATCCAGTATAACTCCCCCAAGTCATAAACATACGTTCATATACCTACCTGCAAAGATCTATAAAGAAAAAGTCTGGAAAGACACACCAGTTACTGGTGATTACATGAAAGAACAGTAGAACAGATGGAGCCCCTAGGGCCAACATGCCACTGGCAGCAAGTTCACGTTCAACCAAGTGGGACACCCCTGACTCTTGAGACCAGAGGAAAACAGTTTGATTCAGCTTGTCTGCAGCTACTCCTCATACCACCCCATCTGGGTTTTCTCCTGTCCATCTTCTTCTCTCAGACACCAGTCCCTGACTAACCAGTCAGCCCATTCCCTACCAGGACTCTGTGAGCCTGGTTCTCACCTGAAAAGGTGTCTTGAGGAATTCCTCTCTCCACCGACCAGAGCGCTTCCTCCTCCTCTAACTGAGATACCACATCTGGCTTGGAAAGCTGATGTTCTGCCCAAGGGAAAAGAGACAGGGCTTGGGGGTCTGTGTTCAGGAGAAAATGCGTTTGTGCTGCGGCACATGCTGTCCCTGAATTCTTCCCTCCAAGGGCATGACTTCTGGTCTACCGTGGTGATGATAACCCAATCCATTCCCTTTTTTAGCTACATGCCTTCCTGGACTCCCTTGCCACTAAAAGAAGCAATGGGACCCACTTCTGGCTGGCAAGATACAAAGAAAACAAGTCAGCTGGGGACCTTAAGGCTTTTTTCTCCCTTGCTAAATATGGAAGTGGGAAAAGAGAACTAATCAGGGCTGCCCCCTCCCCTTCTTTCCGCCCTGAATATGAACATGATGCTGGGTGCCATAGCCATGCAGTCACTAACCTAAGAGTGGAAAAGTACACACCACAAAGAAATGGAAGCAATCAGTCTCCAGTGATACTCCTGAACTGCTGGAACACTTGACCCCACATCCTATGGAATTCCTGTTACATAAATGAGCATCCATTACAGTCAGCTACATCCCTGACAGACCTACCTCCCTAGCGTTCAAAACCTCTGAGGGACAGACTAGGTGGCTTCAGAAGTCATATGTGAAGTTGCCCTCTCCCTGCAGGTACAAATTAAAGCCTTCTCCCTCAGGCCCCAGGGCCTTGACAACTGCACGCTCCTCCCTGCAACCTGAGCCCAAGCAGACACACACTTCAGAGGCACCACATTCGAGCTGCAAAGCGCATATTTTTATTGACATGGAGACCATCCTTACCCACTGAGACCAGGTTCCTGTAGTTCTCCAGCATCACCTCCCTGTACAGGGACTTCTGTTCGAGGTCCAGCAGTCCCCATTCCTCTGAAGTAAAACCGAGGGTCACATCTTCAAAGGCCACTGGTTCCTAAAACCCACAGGTTTCTGTTCAGCCACGGTGTGTCGTCACCTACACTGACATGAGGGGGAAGGCTGACCCAGCACGTGAGGGCACAGTCTACAAGGTGACCTGCACGCATTCCAGGTGGCTCAAGTGTTCCTGCAATTGTCTGAAACTGAGCAAACGCAAGCTTGACCCTGTTCAGGTCACGGCAAGGAGGACAGCATGTGAGTTCAGAGAGGGCTCTTCTTTCTCTGGACCTCTCCATTTTTCATTAACTCGGGGATTCCGATACTGGCATTAGCGTCTATACCCCCTAGCAGGGAATTCTGAGAGCGGAATCATCACACCCAAGCCTTCAGCCCCCACCCACTGCCTGTGCTGCCTCTCTACTTCCTTCACAGTCAAGGATCCATCCTCCTGTTTTCCCTTAATCCCCTCTAGCTTAGACGCCAAAGTACTACTGAAATAAAAATGTGAGTTTAATCCATGTTTAAACCTACTCATGCCTACCCACAATAGAAAGGATAAATCAGAATCCCCCAGACCCTAACCCGTACTCTAACCATTTTCTGGGTAAGTTAAGAAACCTTTGGTTCATCCGTTCAGCTGCGTCTCATTCCCGGCCAGTCTCTCAACCCTCCCCAAGATGCTCTGGGGCCTGACGTTACCTCAGGAAGGTGGCATCCCACTACCATCCGACCGCCCCCACACCCAGATCCAGGGGTAGACTGAGAAACTCTACTCACACGGAGCCAGGCCGTCGGAAGCCCGGAGGCCATACCTTCCTTCTCGACGTATCTCGTGGGAGTGGGCAGTTCTGAGGAGGTCGAATTTGGGAGGTAGAAGGGGTATGAGGGCTACGCAGAGGAGTGGCCCCTCCTTTGCCCAGTAGCAGTCCTATCAACGTGAAATGATAACCCCAACCTAGAAAAACGCCCTGAAAGGGTCGTCTCCACCTACTCCCCGACACCTAGAGGGCCCGTTTCCCCTAGTCGAGAGGAGACCCTCCTCATACCTTCCCACCCAAAGGGAGTTACTCCCTTCCCAATCCGCACACCGCTCGGTGCGGGTCGGGCCGCCCTGACCCCACGCCTGCAGAGTTGGCTTTCCTCAGGGCCCCGAGTCCCCAACCACACCGCCCCTTCCGGCCCCGCGGCGGGAAGACGGCAGGCAAAGTCGGCCTCCGGCTGCTGAGCTTGGCTGGTAATGGACTGAGGCTGCACACCCCGAGGAGTGGCTCTGGGACCTTTCCGCACAGCCCCGACGGGAGATTTCGCGCCACACTCACCCAGCGCGCCGCGCACAATGGCGACCGTCGGCCTGCGGCGAAATGCGTCAGCCTGGACTACAACTCCCAGCCACCCCTGCGGCGTGCCCGCCCGACCTCGCCCAGGTGGCGGCCATCTTGGCCGGCCATCTCGGATAGCAGGCGAAGCGCGGGCCGCCGGGTGGAGGGCCCTCGCCGGCGACCCTCGGTGGGCCAGCTGGATTGGGGGATGGCTCGAGTTGGGTACGCCAAGCTGCGGGGCCTCAACAATTTTCCAAGTAACAGGGCAGGCCAGGACAGAGTCGTGCTCCGCCACGAGGGCGACCACTCGTGGGATGAACCGGAAGTTGGGAAGGGAAGGAGCGCGCAGGGGATGGGCCGGAAGTTAATTAAAGTTGGGTTGAGGGGGTGGTTGGCGGATTACTACGTCCCTGCGCGGAGGAGGAAGAGCGGGCAGGGAGGGAAGCGCAGAGGGCTGGGGCAAACTGCTACTCCTACCCAATGTGGAGGAAGGAGGGGTGGGAGCAGGGCGGGCCGGAAGCGCGTAGGGGGCGGAGCTAACGTCCAGCCACGATTGGGGGACGGGGAGGGACAGGCGAGTGACGTGGGAGGGCGGAGTAAAGTCCACCCAAGTTCAGGGAAGAGGCTGTGAGACGACTGACGGAAGTGAGTGGGGCGGCGCCGAATGTGGATCCTGGTCTAGGGTGCCACAAGGAAGAAGGGGCGGGAGGGGGAGGGCAGAAGTGTGCCGGAGGCGGCTCTAAGGTCACCCGTGCGTTCTGAGAGTAAAGGCGGGTAGCACCTGCCCAGAACGTGCACCTGGCGGGGTTCTGTGCCCTCCATGGGATGGGGAGGAGAAGCACGCATAAATGTCCGCTCAAGCTGTGGGGAGGACAGGGTTAATTGTGTCCTAAAGACAGGTGTGGGGGTAGGTTCTCAAAACCAGAGCTAGACAGACGTTAAAACAGTGGAAATAGATTTTATTTACAAAAATGCCACAGGGAAGTAGACACTGCAGTATGGACCTGGGCTCCGTACTGAATACAACTAGATCGAGTGGGACCTCATAGCTAAGAAGCAGTTGGAGTGTGTGAGGGTGCGGTGGGGGTTGTTGGGTGATGGAAAATGACAGTCTGGGGGCTGCTGGCTGAAGCAACCCAATAAGATTCTCGCTGAAGGCAGGTGGGGGTGATCAGATGCCAGCTGAGGGCAACAGTGGGGATGAGAAGTTTGATCGGATTCGAAGGTAGAGAAGTCTTGTTAAACTGACTTAGCAGGATTTTTGCTAAAACTAGGTCCTAGGAGGAGGCACGTGGATGGGCCTTGCCTGTTAGGGAGCGCGTTCAGGGGAGCCTGACTAATGCGTGGGTAAGCAAGGAATCTTTGTCAGGGAGGAGGAGTGAGGTGGGTAAGGTCCTCCGTACAGCCTCCTCCTCTGTGAGCGGGGTGCCTGTGTCAGGAAATGAGGGGTCTGCTGCTGCGCAGGATCTGATGTGTGCTCAGTGTGGGCCCAGTGTGTTCTCGTCTTCCTTGGGAGCCAAGGACCAGATAGTCTCTTATCTTCCTTAGAGTCCAGTATCTGGTGTTCATGCATCTTCCTTAGGTCCCAGGGCCTACTGTGGTCTTGTCTTACTCAGGAACCAGGCGCTGATGTTCTTGGGGCTCTCCTATCATTCTTGGGCCCAGGACCTGATGTACTGTCCCCTTGGAGTTTCCTAGCAGATTTGAGCAGCCCTGTGCATCCCTTCGGGTCATCCTGCCCGCTGTCTACCACACTTGTTCTTGGAGCTGTTAATTTTTACGGTCACTGTGGAGAGCAGCCACCTGCAGGCTGCTCATTGTTCATCTTATTTGTTGCAATTAAACGGTCTTGATTTTGATTAGTATTTACTCAGAGACCATACAGACGTTTTTCATTTTAACAGTATTTCCTTGGATTTTTTTGTGGCTACTGTAGATAAAACACCATCCCCATTCCATAGGTAATTTGGCTTCTTCCCTTTCCATATTTTGACTTTAAAAATTGATGTTGTATAGCCCTAGGTAGTGCAACAGAACCACATTAATTAGTCATGTTATTATTGCTTTATTTTGGATGTGACTAGGGATGCTTGTAGTGGTTCACCAACAAGTTTGATGGTGAACTTTAACAATGTCCATATGCCAGGCTCGATCCCAGGACCCCCAGATCATGACCTGAGCCAAAGGCAGACCCTTAATGACTGAGCCACCCAGGCACCCCATGTTAGAGCATTTCTGAACAAATGTTAACTATTATGCATGTAATATATCAAAAATGTTATGCATCCTGTTTGCACACAGGGCCCCAATCCTGCATTCAAACCTTCAGGGCCAGAACTAGTTTGGAACCCACAAGGGTTTTAGCAGAGTGGTAGGGTGCATTCACCACACAGTACGTAACAAGCTGAGCAGGTCTGAGGCAACATCTGGCTTTATATACATACAGCTGTAGCAAAATACATGAAGAGTCACACTAGGCTGGAGAAAGACAATGTGTACGTACCCTGGTTATTTCTGATAAATTTGGCAGATACATGATAGAGGAAGAAACTTGATTTGGGATTTTAGAACTGCGGAAAGGGCATTTGGATCATGTAAAAATGGCTGGATTAGCAATAATACTTGTTTCATTCCATCCCAAAGTTTAATTTGTACTTTTCCTCTCTTCATATACCCCATATAGTCAAAGACATATTTATTGAGATACAGAATTATTGAAATATATTAGCATTCTTCCTTATGCTTCCTTGGTATTCTACCGATTTAATTTAAACAACATATGACTAAGAATAAGAGATATAGAACTGTATATTGGCCAAATCTCTATGGCAGCTGGTGGCATTCAGTTGAGTCTTAAACCTGCCATGAGACTCAGTCATGGACCCAATTTGATCTCCACTCACCATTCTTTTTTCTTTTTTCATCACACAGAGCATCTCAGATTGTTTCATGCAAGGGGAACACATGTTTAAAAGTCACTTAAAAAAAAGAAGAAACACAGGCCTCTAGGCCACTTCTCAGAATTCCTCAGACCTTTAAAACTTAAGGTTGGAGAAGCAGGAATAAATTAGCATTTTACCTATAAATTATTACTATGTAAATAGTAATACTATATAAATAAATGTACATAAAATATCTGGGATTAATTTGTTGGGAAATGCAGGGGACCTACAGGAAAATAAGTTTCTGGAAAGAGTTACAAGTAAACTTACATTTTAAAAAATGCTTATCATATTCCAGGATGGGAAGTCCAATTATAAATCCCAGATGATCACTAGGTTCAATTCAAGAGGAAACAGGATTATAGCAGGGCCTGTTGGGATCCTGGACCTTGGACTTTACTCTGTATTTCCTTCTTCCTCAAAATGTGAGGGAAGGAACTGACTAGTTCTTCACAAGAACAATCAAGGTTGGTGTAATTAGGTAGTGCAGTCAGTTAAGCATCCGACTCTTGGTTTCTGCTCGGGTCATGATCTCAGGGTCATGGATCTCTGCATGGAGTCCTGAATTGGGCTCCATGCTCAGAGTGGAGTCTGCTTAATTCTCCCTTTCCCTCCCCACCCACTCTCTTTCTCAAATAAATAAATCTTGAAAAAAAAATAGAAAAATCAAGATGGATTCAAACTCATCTTAAGGAGAAATGGTCCCAGAAACTACTACTTCAAAAATGTCCCTTGTGTGGCACGGGTGGCCACTCAAGGGTGGCTCGGTGGGTTAAAACCTCTATCTTTGGCTTGGGTTGTGGTCCTGAGTTCCTGGGATTGGGCCCTTGCATAGGGCTCTCTGCTTAGCGGGGAGCCTGCTTCCCCCCTCTCTCTCTGCCTGCCTCTCTGCCTACTTGTGATTTCTCTGTCAAATAAATAAATAAAATCTTTAAAAAAAATAAAATTTAAAAAGTCCCTTGGTTTTTTGCCAATAAATTTTTTTTTTCAGGATTTTTAATTTATTTATTTGACAGGCAGAGATCACATGTAGGCAGAGAGGCAGGCAGAGAAAGAGAGGTGGAAGCAGGCTCCCTACTGAGCAGAGAGCCCGATGCGGGGCTCGATTCCAGGATCCTGGGATCATGACCTGATCCGAAGGCAGAGGCTTTAACCCACTGAGCCACCCAGGTGCCCCATCACAGAACATTTTTTTTTTTTAAGATTTTATTTATTTATTTGACAGACAGAGATCACAAGTAGGCAGAGAGGCAGGCAGAGAGAGAGAGAGGGGGAAGAAGGCTC